>NW_026261590.1:1340497-1640497 GCF_900747795.2 Erpetoichthys calabaricus | reverse complement strand
TTGCTCTATCACATCCAGTTTTTGAGAGATGAAGGTTTAAAATGAAAGAAAAAAAATTAGGGAAAAGAAAGTAATGCATTTTTTAAATGATTTAGACTTTAAAAATTATAAACTATTCATATAATTGTTTTAATTATGATTATGACTTAGAAAAAGTAGTCACTTGATAGTTTGTTCATCTTTGTATTCCTCTGTAAGTATCAGCTAACACTCTCATTGAGCCATGATGTCCTGGTGGAAGCTCTCCTCATCTTCTCGTGGTAAAAATCCAAATGCCAGGGTAGGAAATGGACTTAGACAAGAGAAGCTCTTTGACTTGCTTCTCATGGTTTTATGCTTTTGTATTCCAAAGAAAGATTAAAATGACTTTCAGTGTCAGACTGCAGAGGATCGACCCATCCTCACATATTTCTATAAAATCCAATTAAAGAATAACTTTTTTTCTTCTGCCCTATTGTCTATTTTGAAGCAATAAGAAAGAAAACATTGATTAAGAGCAAAAAATGTGTAACAAATAAACGACTATTGTTAAGAATGAGGAAGGCTTCCATTTTAAAATTCAAAATCTACTTTAAATAATATTCTGAACATGAATAATACTTCTGCCATAAAAAACAATCTATTTTTAAAAAATCTTTTTAATTCCAAAATGGAATTTTTTTACTAAATCCAATATCTCACATGAACAGTTTGAGGTTGATAAAATTCCAATTTCAGAAATAGATTCAGTACACTGACTTCTATAAAGCACACTGCTATTTTTATTTATTTATTTTGCATTTGAGGATTTTGGTGCAGATCAGTGTAATTTGTGTTCGTTTTGGGGCACAGAATTCACATGTAGTATAAGAAGCCATTGCACTGCAGTTTCTACTTGGAACTGGGCAGTGGTGGAAAGAATAGAAATATAATTACTGTGTTACTGTACTTAAGTACACTTTTTACATATCTTTACTTTACTTTACTAGGTTTAGCTGTGGATACCTTTGACTTTTACTCCACTACATCTTACAGCAAATATCTCAAGTTCTTCTCCACTACATTTCTACAGGGTGATGTGTTACATTTTACAATCACATAAACAGATTGTTTCGTTCTGAAAGACTTTCTACACCAGCGTTTCTCAACCTTTAAGTATTTGCGACCCGAGTTTTCATAACAGTTTAAATCGCACCCCCCTGACGTTTTTTTGAAAGGAGCCCATTAATACCAATTTGTTCTTTTTTAATTAATGATATATCATAGTTGCATATTTTATTATACCTACTTAACGTTTATCGACATTTATCTAACTCTATATTAATTTTTCTAGTATCACAATGTAGTTTAAGTTAACTTGTTTTGGTTTCAATAGATGTATTTTTCATATTTTTGATTCTTGTTTTCTTTTTTTCACATCTTCTTGCCCCCCTTTTTGTTACTTTGTGCCCCCTTAGGGAAGCCAGCCCCACAGTTTGAGAACCACTGTTCTACAGTTAATCATGGTAATCGATTTACGAGCATTAACAGTGACTCAGACATCCATGGAAGTGCTAAAATCACATTTGTGATGCCACCAGCCTCTTACATTTACTATAGATCAGTATTTCTTAAACATGTCTGTGATGGGTCTCCACATGATTGTGTGGTAGAAATTGACTAAGTCTGTCCAAAAGTCAATTCTGTATCAAGTGATAAGCCACCTAGTATCTATCATACAAAGTGCAGTATGTGAAACAATGCCATTGATGCATCATGAAGAGCTTTCGATTCTGTGGCAATGAAATATAATAAGGATTCCCATCTTCCATCTCACTACCAGTGAAACAATCAAACTGAAAAGACTGACAGCAAAGACACATATTAAAAAAGGGGAGAGGGGAGGAAATGACAGGTGGGCTTCTGAGGTGAAGGGACCGCGGCGCAGGTTTAAAATGTCGACATGAAAGTAGCACGTGTGCCATGAAGATGTAAATGAAGTTTCAATGGTCATGGAAAACTGTCTGGTCCCAGATTACATGTTCCTCTTTAAAGCATAAATTGTATCTCAAACTGCACCTGAGTTTTAAAGAAGTCTTTGTATTAAGTTTAGCTTGCCTCACTGAGAAAGAATACCTTCTTGTCACAAACACTATTTTAAAGTAGTTCAATAAATATCAATCTACTGGTAATGTGAAAGACATGTTTGTTAGACCACTGAGAACTGCAAGGACACCAGAAAATATCAAAAGAGTGAGATAAACTGTAGACAGTCAGCACAATGTTAGTCAGTCAAGTTTAACATTTCAGACTGATTGTTCAATGAATTATTCCGTAAGGTTTACATCATTGCTAGTATAAAATACAGTTAATTGAACTGTTAAATGGAAACTGGAGTAATTCAAACTATTTGCAAACTCATTTAGAAAAATGTATTGTCTGCGGTGGAACTCATTTGAAAAACATCATTTTTTTAATGTTATTTATGACAAGGTGATTAATCTGCATTGATTAATTTATTCTTGAGCTACTTCTTAACTGGTGTCATGAGCCAAATACAAAGTTAAGTGACCTTTCATGCTGCACATTCAAAAATCATAAAATCCTCACATCACACCCCAAGAAAATCTTTCCCTCTCAGGTTTACTAAAGCTCAAACTAAGCATTTCCATGGGCAGTGATACCCCTCAGAAATCTATTCCTGTTTTGAATGATAAGAATGATTCAAGCACCATGTGGTCTCTGTGTAGAGTTGGCATGTTCTCCCCGTGTCCATGTGAGAATCTGCCTGGTGCTCCAGTTTCCTCCCTCAGTTCAAAGACATACAGGTTTGGTGGATTGGCTGTGCTGAACTGACCCGTGTGTGTGTGTGTGTGTGTGTGTGTGTGTGTGTGTGTGTGTGTGTGTGTGTGTGTTCACAGTGGGATGGGATGATATTCCTGCTTTGCACCTTATGCTTTCCGGGATAGGCTCCAACTACCCGATGAGATTGTTGAATAAATAAATTTGGAAGATGGATGAAGAGAAGATTGGTTTTTAACAATATTTTAGTCTCTCACTTTCCTTTTTTAGTAATATTCACATGAAAAAATATATCTGAAAGGAAATAAAAACAGTCACTTTTTATTTTTATCACCATCATTATTTGTCTCTTTATGACTTCATTGTCACTAAGATAATAATCCTCTTGAGGGGTCCCACTACACTACCAATTTTCTAATTTGGGTTCTGTTTTGTCTTGGTAGAGTCATATATATTGCTCTACTTTCCCCTATTGTATTATTAATATGTAGCCTTAGAATGCTTAATCTCACAGACTTACCACTGTTTATAAGGTATTATTGTATATAACTTATCCCCACCTTCCCTTCTATATCTATAACCTCAGGCAATCAGATGTAGTAAAAAGACAAGCAGAAGTTAAGTTACACATAAAATAATGTATTTCTGATAATATTCATAAATAATAACAAAATGCAAAGTATATTTGAATATTGGCAACCATACAACCTGATTAAATGGTGATATGTAGTTCAGGTGGCACACAGACTTGTAGTTACTTAAATGTCTCTAGTTAAGACATCATTGGTGCTCAGCTTTCAGCCACATGTCTGTTCAAAATGGCTGCTGAGCTGTGCTCTTCATTGTATTGTCTTCATCATCGCAAGAGAGAGATACTTCTTCATCATATGTTGGTTGGTAAGAGAAAGATACTTCTTCATTTATAGATGTTCTGTCCAACCCCGAGAGCCAATAGGACATCATGGTACTTAAAGGCCTCTGAGACAAGCCAATTCCAAACAGCCATACCTCAGACCAATGGGTGAAATAGAACATCTTAACACCTGCCACCCCTCAAACCATATGTTAAAGTACACCTTAGCCTACTTGCGGGGGTAGAAATGACTTTAGCAAAGAAACACTTGGCAAACTGGTTTAAGACACATCCCCCAAATCCTGTCGTAAAATTCAAACAGCCCCATTCCTAAGGGTGTAAACACTAAATTACATTGCTTTTCCTAAATTACAAATAAAGACATACAAAATATTTATCAAGTTATATGTAAAATCTCACATCACAACAGGTCCTCAAATTAATAGTTTAAGAAGACCTGCATTAAGAAGACCTTGTAGTGCAAGGGAAAGTGGCGCCTGTTTGATTCAGGATTCACTTTATTTGGAGTTTATTTGTTTATTTTGTTTATTTGTACTTTGACTTAAGTAAAACGTTTGAGTACTTCCTCCACCACTGGAACTGGACAGAAGGAGGTTTTACAACAACAGCAAGGATGCAGAGATGATTGGGAATCTTGTTGTGTTTCAGCTCCTGTATGTCTTCACATCTGTGGAGCACATTGGAGTTCACTTCACTTATGGTTGCTGGACTGTCTGTCGATGCACTTTATAGATAGATAGATAGATAGATAGATAGATAGATAGATAGATAGATAGATAGATAGATAGATAGATAGATAGATAGATAGATAGATAGATAGATAGATAGATAGATAGATAGATAGATAGATAGATAGATAGATAGATAGACATGAAAGGCACTATAGATAGATAGATAGATAGATAGATAGATAGATAGATAGATAGATAGATAGATAGATAGATAGATAGATAGATAGATAGATAGATAGATAGATACTTTATTAATCCCAATGGGAAATTCACATATAACATTAGTTGAAGTGAATGTAATTTGTTTTTCACACTACTTAGCAAAGATCTGCTCCACAAGATGGAGTTTCAGTGTTAGCTTGGTGTGTTATATTTCAGCAAGGGTTTATTCTCTGGCTTACAGTCATGTGAAAAAGTATATACACCCCATTGATGGTGTTTACTTTTTCAACATTTTAAACAGGGAAACAGAAGATCTTCATGCAAACAGTGCTAACAGATGAAGGTGATAGCATTGAATAAAAGCACAAGTAAAATCTACCTTTTCAAGTGTTTATTCAACAAAATCTCAACAGATGCAATGGCCGGCTGGGGGAAAAGTAAGTCCACTCTTGGCTTCAGAAGCTGGCATTTTCCCCTTTAACAGAAATTATTTCATGTTGGTGCTTTGCATAACTGCCCACCAGTCATTGTCATCAACTCTTCCATGCAAAATTCCTTCAGTTGCAAGATCTTTGTGGGTTTTCTTGCATGTAGAGTCCACTTCTAATCTTCCATAACATTTCAATGGGATTCAGATTAGGGCTTTGAATAAGTTAGTCCATAAACCTCCTTTCCCTCTTTTTGAGAAATTATTGTGAGGATTTGCTAGTGTGTGTCAGACCATTGTCATGTTGAAGGGTCCATTTCTAGCTCAACTTCAACATTTAGACTGATAGCCTCACATTCTCCCCAAGTACACTTTTATGTGATGCAGAATTCATTGTTGACTCAAAGACTGAAAGCTGCACAGGCCCTGAGGGAACAAAACAACATGAAATACAAACATTTCCACCACCATGCTTCACAGCTGGCATGAGGTTCTTCTCCTGAAATACTGTGTTTGGTTTGCACCAAACATGCCTACTGTTCCTGTGACCAAACAACTCTATCTTTGATTAATCTGTTTAGAGCACATTGTCCCAGATGATATGGTCTTCGTCTAGATGTTCATTCAGGTCACATTTCTGCAATCTCCTTCTGATGATAGATGCATAGATTTTGACACCAAATCTTGTAAGATTTACCTGCAGATACTGAAATTGCATTTTGGGGTTCTTGGAGACTTCTTTTAGACTCAAACAGTCAGCTCATGGGTTGAATTTGCTGGTCCAGCAAGTTCCAAACAAATTATCAGTTGTCCAAAATCTATGCCACTTGTAGATGATTTTCCTTACTTCAGAATGATTAATTTCAAATAATTTACTGATCTTTTGAAATCCCTTGCTAGATTCATAGGCAACCACAACTTTCTTCCTTAGGGCCTCAGACAGCTATTTTAATCTTAGCATGATGACCCCACACACATCAATTGCAAAGAAAACATCAAACCCGTCAGGTCCCCCTGCATACTCCCTAAGGCAGTGTTTCCCAAACTCAGTCCTGGGGGACACCTGTGGCTGCTGGTTTTCGTTCCAACCGGATTCCTAATCAGTGACAACATCTGATAACACTGAGCTCATTTAATTAGCTGTTTTTTTTTTTATTATTATTATTTGACATTCTGAAAAGCATATCAGCATGATTTTTACATTTATAAGACATTTAGAAATATTTCTGCTTTTGCTATAGATTTAAATGCTTAACTCTCTTTTGTTTATTTCATTATACTTTGCCCTTTCTCTGTGCAGTTTTTCCCCCTTCGTTGTATCTTAACAATGACAATTTAAAACGAGCGGATCAGACACCGAGGCAAACAACACTAAATAATCAAAGGCTTCAACTACTTTAGAGTCAGGCCCACTAATCAGTAAATAATGGATTAATTAAACAATTAGAAGACCTAGAAAAATAGAATGAAAATCAAGATGAAATACTGTTAAAAAGAAAAAAAAATACATTATTCCTATATAACTGCTTGGTACATTTTAATATATATATATATATTTTTTAGCAAACTTAGTTTTCTAATTTCTATATGGTTCCCTAAACAAAGAACTTGGGAAATATCAGTTCACTTAATTAACCCAGGAGTTCAATTAAAAACAGAAGCTGGTTGGAACAAAAACCTGCAGCCACAGGGGGTCCCCAGGACCGAGTTTGGGAAACACTGACCTAAGGAGTTCTTACCATTGGCACCTCATCTGGAGAACCTGATTCTAATTTGGTGGATTTGAAGTGGTGACAAATGTAGGGGTGTACTTACTTTTACCACATGACAAACCTTTATTTGTGTTCAATTAAACAATAAGAACAAATACACCATGTTGATCTGATGTGTCACTTGCTTAAGCTCTTAGTAGTGAGAAAAGTACTCTATAAATGTAAAGAATTAATAGTATTATTAAATAGATCACCTTTACGTGTAGGCACTGTTGGCATTAAGATATAATGTTTGTCTATTCAGTTATGTTGAAAAAGTTAACAATTTCCATTTGGTGTACTCATTTTTTGACATGACTGTATGTGTATTTTCTCTTTATTGTTGTTGTTTTATTTTTAATATTCTTATGTAATTTCTGTAATTTTAATTTTTTAATATATACATTTTGTGTCTTTACATATATACAGTATATACACAGTATATGTTTCATTTTTTCGTATTCTGTGGGTAGAATTCCAACAGATGGGGCCACCAAGACGTCACACCTTCAAATTGTGGTGCATGAGATGGCTTACCTCAGGTAGTTAGTGAATGTTGTTTGGAGTTTAGTTCTTACTACTTTTTTTTGTTTTTAATTTTACTGATTTTATTGTAATCATTCCATACAAATAGATCAATTTTTATAAAAAATAGGATTGAAAACAAATCAACCCCTATACCTTAGTTCTTACTACTTTTTAATAAGTTTCTGCTTTCTTTTTATATTTTGGATTTTTGCTTCTTTTCTTGGACTCTGATTCTTGACTAGTGTTTTTGGGATTTGTCCACCTCAGATTACCCTTTAGGCAAATCCATTTTTGCTCTTTTAAGCATTTTCCTTGGTTTTTAAATGTTGTTAAATAAACCTTATAACAGTTTATGTTTGGATTGTCTTTAAAGGCCAGAGTTATGTGCTCTTCTCTCATTTGTGTGACACTTTTGAGACACCAGAGACTCTCTTGTCATTTCTAAACTTTTAAATCCAGTTCCCCATTGTAAGCCATAGTAGGCTGAAGCCCACATGTAGTAGTTGAGGACTGACTGCCTTATGAGGTTCTTGTAGTGGGGGTCTGGCCTGCTTTGTGGCTCATTCTGGAGACTTCATACCCATTTTACTGTGGCAGTAGTGCCTTCTTTCAACAGGACTCTGTGAGAATTTTCCTCATTCTTCTCCTATTTATGTGAGTTTCTCTCCAGGGACTTTAACAGTTATGAACCAGAATTTTGGCAACACAAGACCGTAGTAATTACTGTTTTGATTATTTTTGGCCATTTATATTTTTATTGATCTGACAGTAAAGTCACAGAAGTGCCATCTTGAACTGTTGTTTACCATTGCTGTTTTGTGTTGGTTGCTGATGGCCATATTATGGGTTGTAAATGTGATATTAATCCTGGTCATGTACTTGGGGTTTGTTATACTTGATATCATCTTGCAGCCTTTTTTTTTGATGTTAGAATGCTTGTATCCTCCTTGACAAAATTATTTCATTCCCTTTCCCAAACATTCTTGGACACCAGAAAGCTTCACCCATATGCTTTTTGTCATGTGAATTGACTTCCACTTTCATTTTATGGAAGGCCCCACCCAAAAAAAATTAAAATTGAGTAAAAGAACCATAAGACAAATATTGGAACCCTATAGAAGAAACCTTGGCTAAAACATGGAATTATGGTGGACAGTAAACAAGTACCATGAAATTCTTTCTTTGCTGTCCACACCAAATGACAAAGCCAACATATAAAGATAAACATAAATAATATGGAGCTTCCTAGTCATTTATTTCGTTGATTGACATGAACAAAAAAAAAAAATATAAAAAGGAATCTGAACACAACCAAGGAAAAGGACCCTGGCTGAAACTTAACATAGTCCTCACCATAAGGAATGGCTTTCAGACACTCCACCATACTCCCACTTGACCAAGTAATATGTTTTCAGTGTAGAAGTGTATACAGGTCTTTACACATTTGCACTAAATCATTTTAAAAAACACATTATAATGCTTAACAGCTCAAAGTGAAGCCTAGTAGTTGTATGTATGTAACTGAAGGAAAGGCCCACGTGGTGGTACAGTGTTCAGCGCTGCTCCTTCACAGCTCCAGCAGACCGCCATTTAACTCTGCCTGTTACTGTCTCTTTGGATTTCACACATTCTCCACACAGATTATTCCACAAACATTTAAATTCAGGACAAAATCATAACAGAAGGTATATACAAGAAGGCCCAGTGCAGGTGGAAATCCTAAAAATGATGGACCACATTGAATAGCAACTTAAAAAAGGACAGAAGTGAAGTACCTGATACTTTTTAAAGTTCTTCATTGTCTGATATTTAGTGACACACTTTATTGTGCCTCTTTGATAACTACTACCCTGCATTAACATCAGTAGTTGAAAACTGAACAATCGATACCCCAAATATCTTTAAAAATCAAGGAAAAAATGGCTTGCTCCTTTACATGCAGAATCTATGTATAAATTTAAATGTTTAAAATGAATGTTTGAAAATCATCAATAGCACAAACCTAATCAAATCTAATTTGAAGAGAAACACAATGACTCATAAAATAGCATGCAGTGTAATTAATGGTGTGACATTTAAAACATCTCAAGCAACAAACACAACACAAAAACAAATATAAATCATACACGACTCAGGTGAAAACTGTGGTGATAAAGTTCAATTGTTTCTCCAAACTCATCTGTTAAAGCTCTTGTCTTCTTTCCCTTGGTAAGTCAGTTCCAAAGGTTTTCTTCCTCAGCCTCCTCCTCATCATCTTCCACTTAATCATGGAGAATGTGTGTGCCAGGCTGTACCTCTGTATTCTGCAGCACAGACCACCCATAATAACATCACAACAGTGTGAAAAATCAAAGACCCCCAATGATTTGTGCAGCCTTTGAAAGCACACTTCTTAAATCCAAGAGCCTGTGCATGTCCTTTAGAGGGTGTTGTTGTACCTCCCATTAGCTATGGTTTGGAGTCAGCACATATGACACACAGAGAGGATACCCACTGTCACTTAAAAGCTTCCCACCAGATACCACATTGAGTTTATGTTAAGAGATTATTCAACATAACTAAAAACAGATGTGTCAGCAAAGTAAGAGCAGTTGTCATCTTGATTTAAGGTTCACACGTATATGTAATGTGTCTCGCCCTACATTGGACTGAAACCAGTCACAGTGTTGAGATGTAAGTGACCTAACCAATGGGACAAACAGCATAAGCCACAAACTTTGCAGCTAATGTGCCTGTCAAAGGTTCCAAATTAAGATTTCCAACAGTACTGTCCTGACCAGGATGTTGTAACAAAGGCGCTATATAGGTTCCTGACCCGACACAGATGGACACAGCGGCACATGTAAAATCAATAAATTGATTTTATTTTTTCTTCAGCTGGAGGGCACGTTGTCCCCGTGTCCCCCAGCCACAACGCAGTCCCAGGTGCACAAATAAAACACCATCACACAACAAAGCACACTCTTCTTCTTCCTCCACTCCTTCCAGGCAACCTCATCCTCCTCCACCTGACTCCGACTCCTGAGTGGTGGTCACTGGCTCCTTTTATCAGGCACCTGGAAAAGCTCCAGGTGCTTGATTGGTGACACCTAGCTGGGCATAGACATGCCACAACGTCAGTTTATTTTCTTTATCTTAATAAGTGGCCTTTGACTTTTGTAAACAAAATGGCAGACAAGATCCAAATAAAGAAGCCCTTTGTGAATAATGACTAAGTCAGATAGGTCCTTAATTTACAAACAAGTTTATATCCTATGTTGGTTAAAAAGAATGTGGAGAAAACATCATTACTTACTGAACGGTAATAAGATGAAGTTAACTAAGTACTTAGTTTTATGATGCTTTTGCAAACTTTCCCCTACTTTTTAACAGATTTTATGTCTCTGTGAGTGAGGAGGAACTTTGTACAGTTTGTTCAGACTTGAGGGAGGCCCACCGATGATTGAACACTCCATCTAATCTCCACTCCTTCTAACCAACACTAGGCAGGTGGACTCAGAGGGCCTGGAAGAATGACAGACTGATTAGATGTAGAAGATTACAAAGACAAAGACATGGCACTAGTAAAATAAATGACAAATGGCTTTCTGACTTAGGTTTTAATTTAAAAGCATTTTCCCAGAAAGCTTTTGAGGCCAAGTAAGGTACAACACATGTCCAAAGAATAAATATTGGGGTGTCAGCCAAGACACTCCATCTATTAAAGGTGTTAATATCAAAAGAACACACAACATCTAGCAGACTGCAGTGGCTTCTTGTAAAGCCTCTGCTGAGCATTCAGTCTGTGGTAGAGCTCCGTCCTCTGCTGTTCTTCATCCAAATTAGATGACACCTTCCTGGAGCCCCTCCGATTTATAGTCCTCTATCCCAGTTGTCAGCAGAGTCAGTTTCCCTCATTGGGCGTCTTCTTGAAGTGGTGGGTAGAGAAAGAGATGACATTGTTAACTACATTGCCCCCTTCAAATGACCCCGGAAGGTGACCCTGTGACACACATGCATACCACCTTATTTTTGAAATCTTATACAAGTCTCTGAATTTATGACTTATACTTCTTACTTTTAACAGTTTAGAATCCCACTTTGAAGGCACTCTGTACAATCAGCATAATGATCTTATTTCAGAACTACATAGTAGCACAGTGGATTGTCTTGTAGCGCTATCTTTATCTGCTCCATCACCAAGGTTCACTTGATATAATCTGGTCAGATAAATAGAAGGATATGAGACACACTCCAGCAGCAGAAGTCACTGTGGAGTGAGGTTTGTGTTTTATGCACTTGTAGTAGTCAGCCATGTCTGAGTGATCTGTCACTCTCATTCTCCAGATTTCCTTCATCTCTCCTTTACCATCTCTTCCTATCTCCCTCTAGGTTTGACACAGACGTTTTCTGAAGTTATTAAAACATTCAATCACGAGGACCTCCTTAAGGTTACCGAGTACTACAAGCCCTACCTGGCCTATGTGATTGAATACGACATTACAAGTGTCCTTCGGAACGTGGTCACCAAGAACATCCTCACCAACAATGAGGCCAAGGTAGGAGAGGAGAATTAGACATTAAGAAGAGAGCAGAGAGAGAGAGAGAGTTGAGGGGAATTGTGTGCCAGTCCTGGAGGAAATGAGCTGATCTGAACCCTCAAGACAGAACATGGTGTTAGTGAGAGCACATCATGTCAGACTTAATGATCACCTCCCCGTTCTTCATCTCTAAGTCATGTGTCTTTTTTCAGAAATTCAAAACCAAAGAAGACCATGAGGGGACACAAGGTGTGGAGTCCTTCATCAGTTACATGATGAAGAAAGACAGAGTGGTTCTGGTCAGCCTGTGGGAGGCACTAGCTGAAGAACTTGCAAGATTTCCATCACCTAACCTGCCAAGAATCCTGAAGGAGGTGACAGAGGGAGGTGAGTTAACTCTTTGAGGGCTGAATATTTTTTCCACAAAACAGTTTCTAAAAAGCAATGGTTTCACACAGAAATCAACATAAAACGTCTGTTGCTGCATGTTGTGACTGCCAGTTTGCCAAGAATATGCATCAGGCTTGCTGCCAGGCTGTCTTTGCATGGCTGAGTCAAAGTCACAGTGCATTGCAATCTGGTTTCTACCTGTTATCATTAAGTGGCAGTCTTCCGTGGCGAACATTGTCAATGCAATGATTAGCGGGGGACCAATCAGCTGAAGCTGGAACCTCACATTCGTTTTCAATCACTCCGAGTCCAGTTCAGAGATAACAGGCAAAATGTCTTCCACGGAGTGTTTTGCTTTACGCATTCACTTAATCTCTCGCCAAAGGTCAGTGCCATTTTTGCCATTGTTTGCGCCTTGCTACTCACACGAACGCAGGAAATCTCATTCGGACCAGTGAATCTAACTTTCCTTCTAGCAACGAGCATCCAACTAAAACAGAGCGGTTGGTTTTGTCAAAGCTTACAGTCGATTACCATCGTCAACTCCTCCTTTTGACAAAAGTCGACATCAGCCCTGAAAGAGTTAATGGAGTCACAAGGAAACCCTGAATGTCCAGACAAACTGTGAACAAAAACAGAAGAATGAACACACCACAATACAAAAACAATACACTTGCAGTTTCTCCATGTGTGGGCCTCTCTACACCAAGGTGACCGGTCCTTTCACTAACACTGGGATGCCTGTTTTACATTGAGAACTCCAGATCTTTCTCCAGCTTCTCTTCATTTTTTTCAGGTCCAAAACAGGCGTAAGAAGCCACCCAGTAGCTATTTGTGAAGTGATGTGTTCCAGCTGTTTAGAAGTGCCTATCACATTTCACTCTTTAGTTATTTTCTGCCCCATTACTTCAATGTTCTTTCAGACTCTTGGTCTACAGTGTCCCCTAATGCCTACAGACTGTGTTATACTTTTGTCACAAACTCCATTGTCCTCCATGTTCCTGACTTTACCTCAGATATGCTTCTTTGTTTTCTTTTTCATATATTCCAGTACAGCTTTTTTTCCCTTTTTCTTTCCTTCTTCTGGAATGTCCATTTCCCACTATCATCCATTTCAGGATCACACCTATGCCACCCTGCCTGTCCCTAGTTAGGACACACTCCTTCATAGCTCCGCACATGATTTTTCTGTTGAGTCAGACCATGAGACTTCCTCTGAGGACTGGCTGGACATAATGATGTCCCATGTGATAATAGTGACTTGAATGACTGCTAAGCTGCTGTAAAGTGCTTTATTGTCCAACCTTGTTGAATTAGTTCTTCCTTGCAAAGTCAATGGTAACAATGTCACCTGAAATGTCAATGTTGTGACTTTATTTGTGTTTGTTGATTTTCTAGGACTTTTCCACCTTAATAAGCACATTATTGATGTGCTGCCCCCTTCCTGCTTCAATGTTTGGCCACAGAGAGGGGCATGTTGGTGCGAATCTGTCACATTTAGATACAAAATAAACCCAGAATTACATTTTATAAAATGTCTATAGTCTTTGTTTTTGAGTAAGTGACAATTCATAATGTGTATCTCTTCCTTTACAGGACTGGACCTCTTGAAAGACATTCAGTCAGATGTTCACATTCCCACTTATATTAAAGGTAACCCACTGGTCTCCTGTCTCTGTTCAGCAATTTGTCCATTTTTCTGATCTTCAGTTTTCCTCACTTGTTCTGTTTGTGACTTTCAGGCCTCCATGAGATACACAGAGCTGGTGTATCTGAATCCACAAGAACTTTAGAGGATCAGGCTTCTCCTGCAGATCCCCACACCAGAGTTGTGGGCTTTGAGACTCGATACACAGAGCTGATGGTCATCAAACAGTATAAAAGAACCTACAGCGAGAGGCTCCATGAACTGGAGAAGACGGGGAGAACTCATGCAGAGCTGGTGGAGGAGAAGACAAAAGTGAAATGTGAGCGAATCTGGACAGAGCAGCTTTTTAGAAGAAGTGCAGGAAGTGAGACACACCCTCACATTGTGGTGGTCAGTGGGGTGGCTGGAATTGGTAAGACCACCATGGTCCAGAAGATAATGTTTGACTGGGCCAGAGGCACTCAGTACCAGAGGTTTGCATTTGTGTTCCTGTTTAAATTCAGGGAGCTCAACCTTCTAGACACAGAGACAGAGCCACAGATGCCTCTGACCAGGCTGATTGTAAGGCACTATAAATATCTCAATAACCCAAAACTGAGAGAAATCCTGCAGAAACCCAAATCTCTCCTCTTTATATTTGATGGACTGGATGAGTACAAACACAAACTAGACTTTACACAGGAGAGACTCTGCTCAAACCCAGAGGAGGACTATTTTCCTGTACGCATCCTGTTCACCAGCCTGGTCAGAAGGACATTAATGGATGGCTGTACAGTTTTGATCACAAGTAGACCAACAGCCCTAGAAGCCCTGAACATGGCGAGAGTTGATCGATTTGCAGAGATCCTGGGGTTCTTCCCTGAACAAAGGCTGATGTACTTTAAGAAGTTCTTTGGCGATGCTGATCAGGGCTTTGAGGCTTTTCAGTATGTGGAGGAGAACGCCATCCTGTACACCATGTGCTTCAACCCCTCATACTGCTGGATTATCTGCTCTGTGCTGATGAGCCATTTCATGACACCTGAAGAAGAGCGAGGAGCTGCCCCCAGAACTGTCACTGAGCTCTTTGTGATGTTCTTTCACAACATTCTCACCAATCACAAACGAGAAGCTGAAAATCTGCAGGATTTTCTGGTCAAACTGGGAAAGATGGCTTATCATGGGGTGGTCAACAGAACTCTTGTGTTTTATGAAAATCAAGAGATGTCCACATTTGGTTTACAGCCAGTCCTGTCCTCTCCTTTCCTCTCAGGGTTCCTCAAAGAAATTCTTCAGAGAGAAAGCACTCTGGAGCACACAACGTACACATTCTTTCACCTCACCATACAGGAGTTCATGGCCGCATGCTGCTTCTACCTCGATCCATCAGGGGGTGTTGAGGAGATGCTTGTGAAGCTGGAGTCATGTAAAGATGGCCGGTTTGAGATTCTCACTCGATTCCTGGTGGGACTGGCCAAACCTTCTGTGTTTAAAACACTGGGAGGAGTCATGGGGGAGTTTAAGAGGAAAACAGCAAAGCGAATACTCGAGTGGGTGAAGCAAAAAGCTGAACAGGCACTATGGGGAGGAGATAAAACTGAAGCTCTGCGAGTGTGTCAGTGGCTCTATGAGACTCAGAATAAAAAAATAATCAGAGATGCCATTGGGAAGGATTTAAAGATGGATTTTAGTGAGACGACTTTATCTCCTCTGGTTTGTGCTGTGCTGGGTTCCATCATTAGCTGCTGTGGAGAGGTTGAGGAGCTCAACTTGTTTAAGACACAGCTTACGCCAGAGTGCATCAGGAGACTGGCACTGGGACTCATCTGCTGCAGACAAGTCAAGTGAGTATTAAAATCGTCATGAGTTTGTTTCTAAACTCAATGGAGCTTATTTCAAGTCCTTAGATCCACTGTGTCTTGAACTTGTTAGCTCTTCTAAGCCCCACCCTACAGGAAGTGATGTTACTGTTGTTATGTGTCATGTGGGTGTGTTACTTTGCTTTCCCCTTATCACAGCAGCACAGTAAGACTCCTCTCAGTTGGAGCCAAGTGTCTGGTGGAGTTGTAGTCCTCTAATAACTGCTCGTCTGTTTAATTATTTTTAAATATCAGCACAGTGGTCAGTTATTAGGTCACCTAACTCAGGATCAGGATGTGACCTGGAGGCTTGTGCTGAGTTAGATGGCACTCTGTATGATCTGCTTGAACTAAGAAAAAATTTAATTAAGTATGAAATTGATCTGCTGAGTGGTCAGCACTGCTACTAGCCATAATATGATGAGAAGACCAGCATAGCAAGAAAATGGACAAAGGGCAGTGTCATGGTGGACACATAAGTGAATACTATGAAAACAAGACAATAAAAGAATAATGATGGTTAAGCATGGTTAATAAAACTAATGTTTAAATCAGCCAATTAATCAGACTACTTAAGCAGTCATTAAAACAACACATCATGATAAACATTTAGAACCATTGCAGTCACTGATACCTTCTTTTACAAAAACAAAATTCACAAAACACCTCCTAAAGAAGCCATTAAAAATAATAAACAGTCAAGTGTGACACCATGCCTGATACCATAAGTTGGGTCACAGAGCTGCCTACAATTACAGCTGGACATGTCACCGGTGCTCCACATGATGACTGGTCCTTCTTCATAGACAGAGTGGCCTCCTTTATCTGTGATGACTTTTGTCCCTCAATTTTCAGATTGTCTGGTTTAGTGACCTCTGTGAGTCTCACCTTAGTCTTACTAATACTTGTAGTTATTGATTATTTTTGGCTTTCCATCTGTCACCTTCTGTGATATTCCATTCTTAAAGGAGTTCAGACCTTCACAAGGAGACTCCAGTAACAACAATAAGAAGGATAAAGAGCAGAAGGGCACATAATAAAATGTGAGGCTCTGACACTTCTGCCTCTACGCTCCAAGCACCAGGGCACTTTACTAAGGAGTTCAAGCAAAGCGTTTAGATTGGGCCCCCCTTTACTGGTCACAGTGACTCTTTACATATTGCAGTGAAGACGTTGCCAGGTCTCACCTTATGGCCTTCTTTAGTGACATATCAGGGCTTCAATTCTCTAGTGTTGTGGTTCCTAAACTTAGCCTTAAGGATCCACTATAACCACAGGTATTTGTTCAACCAAATTCTTTTTTTAATTGGACACCTACCCTAATTAAGTGAACTGTTATTTCCCAGTTTTGAAGTCAATGTAGAAATTACAAAGCTAAGTTTGGTAAATTTTTATTAAAAAGTAATAAGCAGTTAAGCAGTTAATTTGACAGACAAACTAAGCAATCAATATTTTGGGATATTGGGTCTCCATTTGGAATAGATAGGAGATGTTCTGATGTGACAGATTACATATGAACCAGAAAGGCACCAATGTATTGGGGAGGTGTATGGGTAGGTTAGACGAGGATTGTTAAAATGAGGGAATGGGGGTGGGGGGAGGGGGGTGCAGGGAGTTTAGGACAGACCAGGTTTAGAACTATACATAGAGGAACAAACATCCATCCATCCATTATCCAACCCGCTATATCCTATCTACAGGGTCATGGGGGTCTGCTGGAGCCAATCCCAGCCAACACAGGGCGCAAGGCAGGAAACATACCCTGGGCAGGGCGCCAGCCCACCGTAGAGAGGAACAAACAATAATGTAAAAATAAAAATTAGGTTAGGTTAGGTTAGGTTTCTTTATTTAGTCATGTTTACACAGGAAAACATGAAATTTGCCTTCTCAGTTGCATCTAATAACAGGTAACAGACAGAATGAAATAAAACAGAGAAACAGATATAAGAAAAGTTAAGGTAAGGCAGTTAGATAAAACATATTTATACCAAAAAAAAAAAAAAGGTAACAGGATATATATCAAAACCTTAAACATTATCACCGATATTTCTTATTGAAAAGTCGTATGGCACTAGGGAGAAAGGAGTTTCTGGAGCGATTTGTGTGGGTTTTCAAAGCAACTATCCTTCCTGATTTACTGAAGTTTAGTTCTACATGTAATGGATGACTGTCATCAGTTGAGATGATTTCCAGTTTCTTTAGCATTGCCCTCTGACACACACTAGTCAAATCATCTACATCAGCCCCAATAACTTTAGCTGCATACTTCGTAATCTGCTGGAGCTTTTTTGAGTTTTGGTTTGTCAGACTATTAAACCAGGCAATGAAACTGAAAGTGATCACGGACTGGATCATACTACGATAGAAGGACAACATGAGGTCCTTGTCTACTTTAAATAGTTTGAGGTTTATGGAGGAGAAATCAAGGACTTTGTTAAATGGTGCGACTCAAACCACCTACACCTGACCACCAGCAAAAGCAAGGAGCTTATGGTGGATTTTAGGAGACCCAGGCACCTCCTGGACCCCGTGATTATGAGAGGTGACTGTGTGCAGAGGGTACAGACCTATAAATACCTGGGAGTGCAGCTGGATGATAAATTGGACTGGACTGCCAATACTGATGCTCTGTGTAAGAAAGGACAGAGCCGACTATACTTCCTTAGAAGGCTGGTGTCCTTCAACATCTGCAATAAAATGCTACAGATGTTCTATCAGACGGTTGTGGCGAGCTCCCTCTTCTACGCAGTGGTGTGCTGGGGAGGCAGCATAAAGAAGAAAGACGCCTCACGCCTGGAAAAACTGGTGAGGAAGGCAGGCTCTATTGTTGGCATGGAGCTGGACAGTTTAACATCTGTGGCAGAGCGAAGGGCGCTGAGCAGACTCCTGTCAATCATGGAGAATCCACTGCATCCACTTATAGTATCATCTCCAGACAGAGGAGCAGCTTCAGCGACAGACTGCTGTCACTGTCCCTGCTCCACTGACAGACTGAGGAGATTGTTCCTCCTCCACACTATGCGACTCTTCAATTCCACCCTGGGGGTAAACGTTAACATTTAACATTATACAAAGTTATTGTCTGTCTGTATACCTGCATTGTTATCACTCTTTAATTTAATATCATTTTTTATTAGTATGCTGCTGCTGGAGTATGTGAATTTCCCCTTGGGATTAATAAAGTATCTATCTATCTATCTATCTATCTATCTATCTATCTATCTATCTATCTATCTATCTATCTATCTATCTATCTATCTATCTATCTATCTATCTATCTATCTATCTATCTATCTATCTATCTATCTATCTATCTATCTATCTATCTATCTATCTATTTTATAGCAATAACAGAAACCTTGCTAAATAAAAAAAAAAGATGGAGATGAGTACAACATAGAGGGTGTCACAAACTTGACCACAAGTCATAGTAAGGTTTGGGGCAGTCACCCGTATAATTGGTATCCTGGCTGCAAAGTTGCAAAAGGTTATACAGCATTGATGTGCACAAAACCGAGTCCAAAACAGAACTGAGGGAATAGGGAAAAGGTGGAGGCTTTTAAAGGGGAAGACAGGAAGTGAAGTCATAAGTGTCTTCAGCCATAGGCTCGAGCCTGGACGTGACGTCAAGAGGGAAAGGTGGAATCTCCCATGAATGGTCTGCAGGAAAGAGAGAACAATAGTCAGTGCACTCTGTCACATCCTGGTCTGATTCGGAACTCCCTTACTCAAGCCCTTTAGCTGCCTCCCATGTGCACGTGTGTGACAAGGGATACAAATTTATTAGGTAGGATAAACAGAACAGAACAGGAGGTGGGGTTGCTGTTTATGTCAAACAGAATTTAAATGCAAATTCTGTTCAGTTTGATGATGATCCTCATCTTATAGAAGACATCTGGCTTCATCTGGAAAGCATATGGAAAAGCTGTCAGTAATTTTAATTCACATCTTTTAGTAATATTTAAAAGACAAGTTTCCAGGGGGATATAATAATCATGGGGGGCTTTAACTACCCAATATTAACTAGTATAACCTTGCAAATAGCAGACCACAAGAGCAGGACTCTTTATATGTAATCTGTGACAGTTTTTTTAATACATCATGTTAAAGCACCATCCAATATAGCCTGTCCAGATTTAGAATTTAGTAAAAATCAGGACAGAATTGAGGGGGTAGAGGGGATTGGACCACTAGGGCCAAGTGTCCACAATATAATATAGTTCTCAGTGTTTTGGAAGAGTACAGATGCAAAGACTAAAGCTGTTATGTTTAACTTTGGTAGAGAAAATTTTGAGCAGATGGGGCAAAGTCTACGGATGATAGACTGGGATAAACTTTTAAGTGTGGAGACAGTCGAGGAGCAGTGGAACAGGTTTAAAAATGATTTACATTTAATGCAAGACAGGCACATACAAAATTTGGAATTACTATAAAATTTTAAAAACTCTGCATTGGGTCAATAAACAGTTTAAAAAGAATCTTCAAAGGAAAGAACAGGTACATAAGGCTTATTAGATCAATAATTCAAATTGAACTGTATGATGTATGAGAACATGAGGGCAGCCATGAAGAAAGAAATTAGGGTGGTTAAAACACAGAGAGGAATATAGCAGATAAGGCGACAGAAGACCTAAGAGATTCTTTCAGTATTTTAGTAGTAAAAGAACAGTCAAGGAGGAGGTCAAGTGCATCAGAAATAGTACAGGGGAATTACAAGATACAAACAGTGAAATTGTGGATGCTCTAAACTTACATTTTTTGGGGTATTCACATGTGAGGAAGTAAATAACCTGCCAGAGTTAAAAAGGACTACTAAGGAGGTACTGAGGGATTTGGAAATTGAAGATGGAGAACTGCTGCTCAGATTAAATAGGCTGAAATCAAACAAATCACCAGGACTTTTTACGGAGGTTAACTAGTACATATATACTCTTGACACATATTTTTAGGAAGTCACTGCACACTGGGGTCATTCAGAAATACTAGAAAATGGAAACTATAGGCCAGTAAGCTTAACATGCATCACAAGAAAATTAATGGAAGGAATTATTAAGGATAAGATCGAGCAACACATGGCAAGGACAGGAGTTATTCTGAACAGTCAGCATGGATTCAGAAGATGGAGGTCGTGTTTTACTAACATGCTGTAATTCCATAAGGATGCAACAAAAGGATACGATCAAAGTGGAGCTTATGATATTATTGATGTGGACTTTCAGAAAGCATTTGATAAGGTGCCACATGAGCGGGTGGGCATCAAATTAAAAGAAGTGGCAGTTCAGGGTGATGTTTTCTAAGTGGATTGGCAGATAATTGATAAACCATTTAGTCATCACAGAGGGACTTTGACATCATACAAGCTTGAGAAGATTTGTGACAGATACAATTTAATGTAAATAAATGTAAAGAATTACATGTAGGAAATAAAAATATTTTTTTTCAATACACAATGGGAGTTCAAAAAATAGAACTGAACATTGTTGCAAATGTCATTTCAGAATAGAGTGCTTTTTAGCTTCAAAACTATGTCATTTGATGCACTTTGTGTAAGTTCCACCCTCAAAATAAACAAACACACTCAAAATGAATTCTTCCTAAATAACTAATGAAACAATTTAAATAAAATGATTCAGCTTGTTTGTTATGCACCGTCTCCTCCCCATGTTTGGATTTTAAAATGAAGGATTTGGATTTCCTCCGATGATCCTGTTTCCTCCCACAGTCCAAAGACATGCAGGTTAGGTGAGTCAGTGATGCTAAATTGACCCACATGTAAATGAAGTGGTTGTTCCTGCCTTGTGCCCTTTGCTTACTGGGATGGGCTCCAGCTCCCTCATCACCCTACTCAGGATAACTTGGTATAGAAAATAGATGCTTTAACAATAGGAAACAGAGAAGACACACTTATAAAGGTTTGGGAGAATTCCCCTTATAGTATCGGATCATCCAAGTAGTATATTCAGTCTAATACAGTTAGAATGAGACACAATTGGACAATGAAACCAGGAAATGACGGGACTTTTATACTGAAAGGGCAGGAAATGATGTACAGAAGGAAATGATGGTGAAGATGAGCAATGGAGATGACAATGAAATCAGAAGCTGGAATTGAGGTTATCTGGTTGGGATGGAAGGAAAACAGTCGTTGCTTGGATTGTGGAAGTGAGATTGTCTTGTGGAGGCTGAAGAGGACGTCAGTATGGCAGTTTTCCAAAAGGTACGGTAGTTAGTCTTCTGGTTTTCTGCTGAATAAGGAAGAAGGTGTTAGTGCTCTGTTTCAAACCTGTTTTCCTCTTTCTGTCATGCTTCGTTGAGCCTGTTGGCTGTCCCCTAATCATTCATGTGTGTCAATGGATTGATTTGGGTTCACTCTGAAGTGCTGGTCTCTTAATTGGCATGGTGGAACAAAGAAACCTAAAAGGTGTTCCAGTGGCTGTAATAAAGACAAAGCCTCCAAATATGAAATTTTAAAAATTGCAATTTTAGAGTAGACTTTTAAATTCAGTGTTAAATATGCAGGTTCCTCACACTGACCTCTGAACAGACATAATAAGTCTTGAAGCTCATCAAGCAACTGTTTAAAAAGAAACACGCTGACTGACCAAGAGGAGTAACTGTAAGGGCAAAAACAAAAAGAAGAGGTTTTGATTTTTATTAAAATATCAACATGAATCAGGAGGACACAAAAGGCCTGATATCTGAACCACTGAGCTTCCAGAGTCTGTCAGAGCCAGATGATCCAAATGGATCTGCTTACTGGACTGCATGTCAGACTGTCATCTTGAGATGTCTTTAATTCACTGATAGACATGTCATCCTTCAGACAGCACATGGTGTCCCACAAATCCTACACAATTGCTCCAAGCTACTGTTCTGTTCAGTGTTTCCGGACAGTCAATTCACAGAATTGAAAGTCATTATTCTGGTGATTAAAGACGTGAGAGCGGCAGGACTTCAGAGTCACATCATCATTCCAAGCTCACTGCTCAAAAAAATTAAAGGAACACTTTGAAAACACATCAGATCTCAATGGGAAAAAAATTCCTGCTGGCTATCTCTACTGACATGAACTTATATGGTAATGTGTTAGGAACGAAAGGATGGCACATCGTTTGATGGAAATGAAAATGATCAACCTACAGAGGGCTGAATTCAAAGACACCCTGAAAATCAAAGGGAAAAAATGATGCGACAGGCAGGCAAGTCCATTTTGCCGAAATTTCATTGCAGCAACTCCAAATCGTACTCAGTAGTCTGTATAGCCCCCACGTGCCTGTAAACATGCCTGACAACGTTGGGGGGGCATGCTCCTAATGAGATGACAGATGGTGTCCCGGGGGATCTCCTCACAGATCTGAACCAAGGCATCACTGAGCTCCTGGACAGTATGAGGTGCAATCTGGCAGCATCGGATGGACCAAAACATAATGTCACACCCAGAGGTGCTCTATTGGATTGAAGTCAGGTGACTGTGCGTGGGTGCCTATCAATGGTATCAAGTCCTTCATCCTCTCACCACATGAATCCGGGCATTGTCGTGCACCAGGAGGAACCCAGGACCCACCACACCAGCACAGGGTCTGACAATGGGTCCAAGGATTTCATGCGAATAACTAATGGCAGTCAAGGTGCTGTTGTCTAGCCTGTAGAGGTCTGTGCGTCCCTCCATGGATATGCCTCCCCAGATATACCATCACTGACCCACCACCAAACCAGTCATGCTGAACGATGTTACAGGCAGCATAATGTTCTCCACGGCTTCTCCAGACTCTTTCATGTCTGTCACATGTGCTCATGGTGAACCTGCTTTCATCTGTGAAAAGCATAGGCCGCCTGCCACTGGTGGACCTGCCAATTCTGGTATTCTGTGGCAAATGCCAATCGAGCTCCACGGTGCTGGGCAGTGAGCACAGGGTCCACTAGAGGACATCGGGCCTTCCGGCCACCCTCATGAAGTCTGTTTCTGATTGTTTGGTCAGAGACATTCACACCAGTGGCCTGCCTGCCTGCTGGAGGTCATTTTGTAGGCTCTGCCAGTGCTCATCCTGTTCCTCCTTGGCCAAAGGAGCAGATACCGGTCAGTCCTGCTGATGGGTTAAGGACCTTCTATGAGGGGCCCTGTCCAGCTCTCCTAGAGTAACTGCCTGTATCCTGGAACATTCTCCATGTCCTTGAGACTGTGCTGGGAGACACAGCAAACCTTCTGGCAATGGCACATATTGATGTGCTGTCCTGGAGAAGTTGGACTACCTGTGCCAGCTCTGTAGGGTCCAGGTATGGCCTCATACTACCATTAGTGACACTGACCGTAGCCAAATGCAAAATGAGTGACAAAACAGATGAGGAGGGAAAAATGTCATTGGCCTCCCTCCACCTGTTAAACCATTCATTCCTGTTTTGGGGGTCCTCTCATTGTTGCCCCTCTAGTACACCAAAGCAGCTGAAACTGATGAACAAGCCCCTCTGCTACTGAACTGACCAGATTAATAGCCAACATGTTTAATTTATTTGATGCTATACATGGATTCAAAGGGGTCCTTTCATTTTTTAAGCAGTATGTTTTGGTGTTAAATGCCATCACCTCTGACCAGTCTGTCACAAGAGTGAATAATAAGCTGAGGAGACCCCATGATAAGTTCTGTGTGCAGTCCTGGTCATCACACTACAAAAATAACAAAGCAGAGACGAGCAACTCAAGGTCAGTCAGTCTGTCTGTGAGGCAGGGCCAGCACCAGGGGGCAATGTGGACATTGAAAGTACCAGTCAATCAGTCAGTCCCAAGAAACAGTGAAGTGACAAGGAATGCAAAGTACTGAATTTTAGGATTATAAAACAAGAGAGGCATTTTTTTTTATTGAATTCATTGACATTTCATTATTCTATTGAAAACCTCTTCTCGAACACCACATATACCAGGAAAGTGGTGGTGGTGGGGGTTTGTAAGTCCCAGACAAAGTTCAACATTTATGGACAGCTGAATTAACCATTTATGAGCTTGATGACCTGGTAAAATAATCTGTTATTACAAATATTTGTTTGTTTCAGAAAAGTTAAGTCTTTAATGCCCACCAGATGGGAGAAGTGCTTCCGGGCTTCAGTTTGAATTGTGCTTCCCCCATCATTTCAACTGCTGTCCTCGAGTACATCATTCACCCTTTAGTTGAAAGAATTTAAAACTGAAGTCCAGATCTAAACACTAGCGTGGAGAGTCACTTGCATACTGAAGAGTCTATAGCTGAAGGTGGAAGCTGCCATGGCTGTACTTTGTATATAAGAGCCAGATCGAATGTTATTTACCTATTTACCTTAATTTATTTACTTACTTCCTACAGCGTAAAGTCACAAGTAGAGTGCAGAGCTTTCCATGTTCATATACAAAGTACAGCGATGGCAAAAGTGCGATGTGCAGTCTTGATCCGATGTAGAACCGTTGTCATCATCTGAGTTCACCTCTGTTATAACGTGTCTTTATGTGAAAACAGCAGTGTCAGAGGCGGGGTGGTTGGGATCGTGAACGTGTCTGAGAGAATAAAACTGAATAAAAAAAACAAAGCCAATCTTTACAAGTATCATAAATTTACACCGGATGTTACAGACTGGAATCAAATGTATGTTTTTATTCTAAAATAGTAAGAATAAGAGCAGCTCACTTCTCAAAATGGACTTGTCCGGGGTCGAACATTTGAAGTTTTGATTACCAGTCAACAGTTGATACCGTTGTGCCACCGAAGCGGTCGTAGCAAATGCGTGTCAATGTCGCACCCTAACGTGGGTTCTTTTTCTTCAGTTATATTCTTGAATAGAAGTGCAATTATTCTGTTATATTTGTACCTTTTGTGAAAGAGTTTATTTGATAATTGGAATTCAGGCTTAACACATGATACACTTCATGTCTACATTTTGTCAATTATTACTAAAACATGAAAAATGTTTCTGTTTTAACAATGTGTTTACATAGATCGTTGTAGGCACGGAATACACATGAAGTGAAAGTGTTCCAAATAACAATATAGTATTTATATAAAGCCTGACTGTCAGATTTGACAAACTAGAGGATTTTCAGACAGAAGGAGGGATTATTTGAGAAATTAGCTGAATTTTGATTAGACTAGATACATTTTATGAATCCCATGGGAAATTCAAATGCACAGAGCAGCAGAGTAAAAAAAAACAATAATAGACTCACAGGAAAGATCAATCAATACAATAAAATAAATCAATCAATAAATAAAAAAACTTAATAAGTATCGGATAGAAGCTTTGAATTGCCTGAGAGCAGGAGGAACAAAAGACCGCCAGAGGCACTTCATGGCACAACATGGTGGAATGAGCCTGTGGCTGAAAGTGTTCCAAGACAGAGCCTTCTGGAGGGAATGTAGAGGATTTTTCATGATGACATCGAATTTTGCCACCATCCTCTTTTCCACAACAGCTTCCCATGTACCTGGGGTTCAACCTGTGATGGCGCAGGCTTTCCTGATAAGTTTGTTCGGACATTTTGCCCCTTTTGACCTCAGTTTGCTTCCTCTGGTGACCACAGTGTATAACATCACACTGGTCACTATGCACTGGTAGAACATTTCCAGCAGTTTGCTGCACACAGCAAAAGACCTGAGTTTTCTTATCAAGTCCAGTCCGCTCTGGCCCTTCTTGTCCAGCACAGCTTTGTGGTCAGACCAGTCCAGTTTGTTACTTATGTGAACCCCAGGTACAGTGTTTGTAGCTCTGCACCACTTCAAAAAAGACTGATCCTGACATCCTTTTAAACATGAACAGGAGTCAAATTGGGTCTTTATAATGCAAAAAAAGTAGAGGACAAGGTCAGTCCTGCTATGTGACACTCCTGTCCAGTGTGACGGCTGACGTCCTCTCATCACTCAGGGTTACCTGACAGACAGAAGATGCCTCTGGTATATAGCACCTTGAAGGGCAGCATTGGTGTGGAGTTCAAATTGTGTTTCAGTTCAAATGCTAGCAGCAGCCTGCTGTTCAGTGACACACCTGAGCATCCAGCTCTGCTTGTAGTCATCATGTCACTTATTGAGACCACCAATGGTCTGTCTGTCTGTCTGTCTGTCCACATTTCCTCACTTCTCACTCTTTATCTCCACAGTCTGGACACATGTTGTCTCACCTCCACATGCTGCTCAGCTCTCTCCTCAGCTCTTTCTTCTCCACACTCACAACTGACAGAACTGGACCTGTGCTTCAACCGCAACCTGGGGAATTCTGGACTGGATCAGCTGTGTGAGGGGCTGAGGAGTGAAAACTGCAAATTAGAGAAACTGAAGTAAGTCAACAACAAGTGTGTGTGTTTGTGTTTGTTGAATTTTATTTCTTCTCACTTTTTGGCTCTTTATGTTCCACACCCACCATTTAAACATTGTGTTTAATCAGGACAGATGTCAGTGTCACATGTTGGCAGACAGATGGATGTGATGAGGACACAGCTGCAGATTTCTCTTTAATTATTAAATTCTTAAAGACAGCATTGTGACCCTGAGCCCCTTGCCCACAGTGGTCTCTTTCCTCTTCTCATTATCGTTTCTGTTCAGATTTTAGTTTCACGCTGTTCATTCTTTATTTTGGTCTTGTCTTTGTCCACATCCTTTTGTTATGAAATAGAGTCCCCAAACATGTAAGTCCAAAATAACACAAATCAAAATGCCCACCAGAGGGGGGAACCACCAATCCCCCGACTAGTCACCATAAGAGCAATAAAGAATCTTTATAAATACAAATATCTTCTCCCTTGACGGTGATGGGCAGGTAGCCCTGCATCTTGGGGGACCACCCACAAAGCACATGGAGCATAGCAAACAATCTTTAAAAAATAAAGAAACTAAAGAACCAAAAATTAAAACATAAAAACTCAACAAAATAAGCAAAAAGTGACATTTGAATCCCAGCCAGGAAAAATAACATATCCATTGTCACTTGTGCCTCCATAACACTCCTCTGATCTCCTGACTAAAGTTTGTTTAAAGTCACTAAAACTGAATAAGATGGAGAGTCAGTGGGGCAGAAGAAGTGACCAGAATGACAATGGACAAAGATTAGGGGACAGTTGGAGCTGGACTGAGGTGACAGACAGGAACCGACAGTGGGACAGCAAAGATAAGGAGAGACAAGAAAAGAAGAGAAACAGAGAGAAGTAAAAAGAGAACTAAAGGGAGACGTGAAACAGAGAACAGGAAAGAGGAATGTGAGGAGGACAAACAGAGGAAGAGGAGAACAAGTGGACAGCAGCAGGAAAAATGAGCAGCCAGACAATAACAGCAGGAAAGGTAACAGTAGGAGAGTCAGAAGGATTAGAATTTCAAAGAGTGTGGACAGTAAGGTGAGACGCAGGAGGTGACCACAGGTAGACAGACAGCTGGGCAGGTGTCCATCATTACTGGCGAGTCTTCTGGGAAGGTCACTTTCTATCAACAATGGTCAGTAAAACAAGACATAAGTCAGAGATCTTTAGAGGAGGTGCACTGAAATAGTCAGTGGGCTTAGTGACCAATAGACCAACATACATTATGTGACATGTCCAGACACACTGAGAGGAATTCTGGGAAGGTGACGTGTCCCTGAGGTACTGCAGAGTGTGAAGTGGCTCCCTCTTGTGTTTGTAACACACATCTTGTAAAATATGTGCAGACTATCAAGTGACTTTCTAATCAATCCAGTATATAGCGCCTTTTATGTTTTATACTCATGTTCAGCTGCAGCTTGCTGATGTGATGAGAGGTCCAATCCCCCAGCCTCACAAATCCTTCTTTTATCATTTCAATCCACACATCTCAGTTCCTCAATGACAGCAGAGAATCAAATGGATGACTAGAGATATTGTGGTGGATGGCCGGCCTTATATTTCGGCCCTTACCCCCAGGCCGCCAGGAGGAGCTCTCCCGACAGCATGGACGGGCCCCGAATTCCAGCAGGGCTTCATGGACTATGTAGTTTTTATGCACAGCCCTACTGGATACCTTGGGGACCACTGGGAGTCGCTGTCGGGAGGCCCGTGGACTCATATATACCCTATAACCCGGAAGTGCGTCACAATCCTGGGACAGGAAGAAACGATATGCTTCCGGGGTGAAGATAAGGACTGTTTACCCTGACCCGGAAGGAATAAGGACTTGCGGACTGTTGGGCAGGAACACCTCCGAGTAAGGGAGTATAAAGGACTCTGGGAAAGCCCAGACATTGAGCTGAGTTGGCAGGTAGGGTGGCTAAGTGTCTGGGAGCGGAGGAGAGAGAGTATTGTGATTAGTTTATTGAGTATATGAGTAGTGTGGAGTGGAGGGTGCTTTGTGCACGTGATCATTGTACAATAAAAGAGTCGTGTACTATTACCTGGTGTTTGGAGTGGTACCTGAGGGTACAAGAGGTGGATAAATACCTCTACTGCTACAATGTGAATATTCTGAGTGTCACTACATGGCCATTAAGGACTCCTGTCACTCTGGTCACTCCATCATAATTCTTAATACAGCCTCTGCTTTTCCATTTCTATAAACTGAGTGACAGGTAATGCAAAAATCAGATCTGCTGATGAATATTGTCATCTAGCTTGTCCGATGTTTAATTGCTTAGCATTTTTAAATCCTCTAAATTTTTATGATCAGTGTGTATAATAAAAGGACACACAGCACCTTTAAGGCAATGGTGACACTTCTTAAGGGACAACGTCATGGCCAGTAGTTTGTGATTTACTGCATTAGAATTATTTTAAATTTTCATTAAAAATATACCAAAGGTGAACATGACTTGTGTCTGGAATGTTCTGTGACAGAATCCCATGCACTTCTATATCAGATGTGTCTGCTTCACTAGTGAATTATAGCGCCATGTCAGGATGGCTCAGCACTGGAGCAGAAGAGACAACAACAATCAAAGGCTTCTTGAGCTTCAGGATTTCGCACAAATGTCAAGGGCTTTATTAGTAGACTGGTAATTGGAGAGATAACAGCACTGAAGATGTTCATTAAGTGACAATAAAAATTCACTAAGTTGACAAATTTTGGATTTTTTAATACTCTTTGGAGGTTTCCAATTCAGGACGGCTGAAACTTCATTAATGTCCAAAGCTAAACTTTTGTGTGCCACTTCAGACCTAAAAAAGATTAACTTTTCTCTTTGAAATTCACATTTTTCTAATTTCACAAAGGGCTCTGGGGTCTCGTGTATATACTGTGCATACGCACAAAAATAGTGCATATGCCCGTTTCCACGCTCACATTGCGATATATAAAAATTAAACTTTGAATAAAGCCACGCACTTTTTCACGGCAGCACCCCCCACTTGTGTATGCAGATTTCTGCTTGGTTTTGCAAACTGGCGGCACCCAGGATCACAGCACTGTCACTGTTTCTGTGTTATTTCATTTTCTTTTTCAGATTTGCATCCATGATGCAGGCTTTATCAAGTGCACTGAAATTAATTGCATATCATTTACAAATTGAATGCACTTTATTGTAATTAACCTGTAACAATACAATTGTGCTCAAAATGACCAAACTATTCCAAATACCATAGCTGCTTTAACGTTGATGCTCTCAGTGCACCACTTAGCGTTTTTTAACCCACTGTATCTGATTGTGGAATCATAGCTGTACAGCAACTCATTGGAAAGGCTCCACAGCGGGTTGTGTCGAGCGCGCAGAAGATTATCGGGATACAGGTTCCAGCCCTAGTGGACATCTATAGCACACGCTGCATCAGAAAAACAACCAGCAACTGTATGGATTCCACTCAGCCATGCACACAGTCTATTTGCCCTTCTCCATTCGGGCAAACAGTTCAGAGCCTTTCCTGCATAGACCTTGAGGCTCAGAAACCGTTTCATCCCCAGAGCTTTAAATGCACTCAATCAGAATGTCAAGTTCTCCCAGTAGAACTGTTTGTACTTATAAGTACAATTACCTCACTGTAAACTTTCAATATAACTGTAATATTACGCAACCTGAACCACTTTGTGAACCATTTGCACTGTCTGCACTATATGTACATGTATATTGTACTTATGCTTTCATATTGTGTTTTTTCATTTTTTTTATCGTATTATTACTATTGTTATTTTATCATTTATGGGAATGAGGATTTGCACATTGAATCTCATTGTATCATACTAAAACAATAAAGGAATTTAATTCAATTCAATAGAAGAGAGCCAGTATTTACAGATGCTGACAATTCGCTTTTAAGTTGATTTAGATTTCCAAGAGCTATCCTCTTTGAACTGTGTGCTGTTAGAATCCTAGGATGTATTCTTGGTATCATCTTTAAGATGAAATGCATTAAAGCATATATAGTACATTTTACAGATAAATTGTTAACTTCATTGAAATAATATATACTGTTAATAATCAAATGGGTGGGGGCATGGTGTCACAATTCAGGGATTGTTCCTGCCTCATGCTGTATGCTTCCTTGGACTGGTGTGACCCTGGACGGATAGATAGATGAAATAATTAGACATTACCAAGATAGTTCAATGTTCCTTAAAAGTTTTGAAGAATCACTATTTTAAGCTTACAGCTAGTTTACATTTATTACAGGTACTTACTGTGTGGAGATTGGTTTCGTGGAGAAGGAAAAGAGTGAGTGAAATTAGGGCTTTGTATGTTTGAAAGAGACAATACTGCAGCAATATTTGTTTCCATTCAGGGTCATGCACGGCACAGCAATCATCTTGCGGGAGGCAGGAACAATCCCTGGACAGGGCGCCAGCTCATTGCTACCACTGATCCACTGCATTTCTTCATGAAATACATCTTAGTATTTAAATAGTTCAGAGAGCTGTAATATCATGAATGTAATGGATTCTGTGTCCTGTCAATGCAGAAGAAAGCCCATTTAAGAAACACTTAGTGATTCACACACAGAGAACACCACATATAATATAAAGCATTTATCATGCTACTTTAGTAACAATAGGATCTGAGACACTGTAGTATCTAGTAAATTAAAGTAATGATTTTAAGGTAAAGTTTACTTTTATGACAAAATAAACTATGAGATTAAAGTGGACATTTCAACCTTTTTTTCCCCATTGTGTCTCTTTTTTTTCTTCTTTCTCTGTACCCTAATACGCTTCCGTATGACACTCAGACGGTGGGCTACAACTCGCCTTTTCCCAGTAACTTTGATATCTGACCCTTTTTTTTATTTCGGGCACTGTGCATCTTTGTGAACTTGAACTTTCGAGTTTCTCCGACACTCTATGTCACTCAATCATCTTCCTTCTGTTGTTGTTGCCTCCACATTTGTGGAATTTTCACATGGTTTTGCCTTTGTCTTTTAACCAAACACTGAATGGAATATGATATTTATATTGAAATGCTTATTAAAATATGCAAAATTCTGGGAGGAGTCAGGGTGGGATGGCGTGCATTACTTTTCATGCTGAACAAGATTTATGGAGCTGAAGTGCATGGAAATTGGCTTATGCAAGGTTTTGTGCATTTGAATTTTTTCTGCATACACACATTTCCACTTTTGTCCATATGCCATGTTTTAGTATGACTACATGTGTGAATACATGAGGCCGCTGGAGAGAACATCCTTCACATTTTTGATGTGTAATTCCATGTATTCCAAGAATATCAAAATATGATCTGCATAGACCAACACATAATTTCCTAACCTAACCCTAAAAATGTCCTTCACGGATGACTGAAATGCCGCTGAGTTGTTGGCTCACCCAAAGGACATTATCCTGTTTTCATTGAGCCCACTGGTAGAATGGACTTCCTTAAATCTTCCTCCTTGATGTGAAGTAAGTTATAAGCACATCTTTAATTAAGTTTAGTAAATTTAGTAGAACAAGCGGAAAACCTCTTGTGAGGTTTAATGAGGTTGTAAATACTATTTTCTTTAATATTGCAGATGGTCTTCAATCTCAGGTTTTGATTAAGCATAAAACCTTCCCTTTAGGTAATGGTGCCTCCTCCTAATAATTCATTTGACCGGTTGTACTGGTGATGTGCTGGTAATTCCAGACATTTGTGCTTATTAAAGACATCTTGAAATTCAGAATAGCATGAAGTCTAAAGGCTGAGTGTATCACAGAAATGCTGAGATGAGAAAGGAGATCAACAAGGACCACCACAGAAAACATTAGGTCCTTATGTTTCCAATTAAAATAAAGGTATTATCCTTTTGTAGCCATGAAAAACCTCACAGAAAGCGTGAAACAGATGATAGCATCATATAGAAGTTTCATGTTTCAAATTCAATGTTTTTCTGTAGCTTAAGTGGACTTTGATGGTTTCCAAGAGGGCTCACCGTCCACAGACAACATTTGAGGTTTAAACTGTAAATGAACATTGTTTATTTACATTTGTTTTACTAAAGAGGAGTTCATAAAATTCTGTGCTGCTCCTGAATCACTTAACGCCATGATGTCTTTATCTGAGGTGCAAAAAGATGCCATTAAAGGGGGGTTTGACTACGAGGACCCATCACACAAACTCTCACATCAGGGGGCACTTTAGCTTTAGTTTAGTTTAAACTTGATATTCAACTACCTCAGAAACCACAATAGAAACTGTATTTTCTGAAGTTTGCCATTTTTATTGTTAATTTCATTGCTTCAACTGGATTTGTTTTTTGTCTGCTAAAGAACCTGAAAATGCCTTCTGTTCATGTTTTCTTTCTAATTTTCTTTCCATTCAAAATGTTCCTATGCATTGCCCAAAATTGATTAATTCAACTAACGTTTCTCACATCTCGTGACTACTGAGCTTGTCTTTGATTTATTAAGTTACAGCCTTTTAAAATAAAAATAGTGCAGATTCGCCCTGTCAACTTCTTTGTCTCACATGTTAAATTTAACTTTATATTCAACAACTGATTTAATGGCTTGTCTGAATTCCAACAATCAACCAACTACCACCTCTGATCTCACAGACAAATCCAAAATGTTTCTAAATTTACAAACCAAATCATCGACAGTATGGCTTGTCATTGAGCTGTGACAGACAGTAAATGATATCAGTATGGTTTGTGGGATCAAACACCTTCATACTCACAGTTAATTTTTTAGGATTTCCAGCAAAGCAAATCAGCAGCTTTTTGATTTATTGGAGTGCTAAAAGTAGAAAGATCAATTACAGTTTTTTACAAAGTCGTTGTGACTTCTGTCATTTGTGTCTTTAAATCTTTACCTTCTCCACTGAGGTCCTTGTTATCTTTGAAAACCCATCTTCTCTCACTGGTTCATTTATTTTAAATAGTCCGAGTGTATATTGTGTCTGTGATGAAAACAGAAAGAATAATGACTGAGAGAAAGATGGGAATCAAGAGCCAGGAAAAGAGATCAGATCATGAAAGAAGAAGAAAAAAACACACACACACACACCAAAAACACAAAACTGAAAGTGAACAGAAAGCATAATCTGAACTCTTAGTCGAAAAACAAAAACACCAGTTGTAAATCCAAACTTTTAAACACACAAACTTATTGTTTAATTCATATCTGCAAATTCCGTCAGTGCAGAGGTCTAAAGGACTGAATTATCTGCTCCTTGACCTCGATTGTCACTCTGTAGCAACTCCTCACAAACAGATATACAAAATAGGGATTCACAAGGATTCCAAGATGGCAACAGAGGAAAACAAAATATCTGACTATCTCAATATGAAAGAATTCAGATTTTGTCCAATGAGATTTGATTGTGTATGTCACTCTCATTTGTGTACATTTTACTGTAGAAGTTGAATGTCACCACATCCTTGACTACTTGACTTAAAAAAAAAGGGTAAAATAGTGAAAAAAAGAATCAGCACTGTGGACGAAGGTTCGAGGCAAACAGCAGGCAGACAGCAGATGTAGAGTAAAAAGCAATTTCTTTATTCTTGGTGAGAAGAGAGACCATTTACAGCCCCTGTCAGCTAGCGTCACTGACAGTTTCTAATCACAGCCTCGCTTCCTCTTTTTTCAGTGGGCTTTTATATCATTTTTGTCACGTACACACTTACCGCAAAGCTTATTTTATAGTTGCAATTTCACAAACAGCCCTCCCTTACTGGTGGGGTAACTTCTTGTTTTTAACTAAGACAGAGTGCATCTTCCTAAGGGCTGACTCACTTAATAACCTTTAACTTCCCCACATCACATACCTTAACACTCTTAATACATTCATATGGTTAACACAAAGAACTCTTATACTCTTATATACATTTTCTTAGCATCAGCTGGTTTGTATAACATATTTTTCATCCACCCAAATGCACACAGATATTAATCGTCAGGCGATTTAGACTTGTTTATCTAAGTACAAATTGTTCTGTTGCACTTAGATATAGTCACAGGATCTTCTTCCTCTTTCCTTTTAACTAGGTCAAGAAGGTCCTCAGCCCAAGATTCTTTGTTCAACTATTATTTAATATATTGATTCAAATTTTTATTATTCCACAGCACCAAGAGGCGAGAACTCAGTCATGTGTTTAGATTTGCTCCCTGGTCCCTGATGTGTGTCTAATCACTGTGCCACTGTCCTGTTCATGTCACACGTTTGAGTGTCTGTGTGTCACTTCAGCCCTCCTTAGCCTTCACACTTTGACCAAATGTTTAACAACACAATAATCAAACACTTCAGTCAGTCGACATTTTTAGGTCATCTAAAGACACCAAAGCGTCCCATTTGATCAAAGGCCTGATAAATCAAATTCACTGAGATGGCCGCCTTCTCTTCACACCTTCTCAGGCTGACTGACAGCTCATGTCCCGCCTCCTCTGTCATTTTGGCCAATCCTGATTCCCAGTTCTGTGGCCCAGTGGCTGAGGTGCCACTCTTGACATCCCAGTGATGAAAGTTCAATCCATGCCACTTAAATGTTGTTCTTACATCAGTTTTAGTTCAATTTCTAGCAGTCTGCTGTTCAGTGACAGAATCTGATTAGGCATTAATGTTTGTGGACAAGTGGACCTTAGCACAAAGACAATTGTGAAATCCAACAAGGACAAATCCAAGGTTCAAGTCAGATCTCAGGTGACTGGTCCAAGAGAAAGAATTGAGGGGAATAGAATAAGGGTGAGTACAACCTGGACAAAAGGAAGAGCTGAGACAAGCTTGAGGTCCAAGTCTGTGAAAATGGTTGCTTCTCATTGTGGACAAGTGACCAACACAAGTACAAGAACGATATATCCAGCTGCTGATTTAAACCCAGCATGACCAACCAGCTGGACCAGTTCAATGGCTAATTTGACAAGCAGGATATTCATGAAACTGTTGGTCTCCTCTGCTACCTCACACCCATCTATTTCCTCTAGGGGTCGCTAGCTCCCTAGTTGGAATAAGTTCGTTTGTAATTGCAGAGTTTTAAGTAACCCAAAATTATATAGATATAATATTTAAAGGCGATATCTCTCTAACTTTCTTTAATGACGATTTACGCACCATTACAGACGAAGGAAGCCAAATGGCAAGACAATTACCAAGGTGGGATCTTGATGTATACAGTCTGCCATTTTTTGTCGCTGCGCTGGAAGGATTCTCAGGATGGATGACGTTACCACCCATCTGTCCGTTGGCTTTGAGGTGTTTGGCTGCTGTCCAAGTCCTTTATGCTGTTTTCTCCACATGCAGGCCCTTAGTTAGGAGTAGTATGAAGGCAGGGTGCTTCTGTCAAAATGTCAATCAAAAATGATTGATGACTTGATGGCCCCGCCCCTGTCCTCTGATTAGTAGATTTAAATTATGTGCCCAGCCCCTGTCCTGTGATTGGTGAATTCCAACCTGTCCCCTCCCTAACCTTCCCAGACCCCACTTTAATCCCACCCCAACTGCCTGATTGGTTCAGGGTTTGTGTCAAGAGCTGTTTGGTGGATGCTGCCTCTGCATTGCCCCCCGGTTTGTCAGCACCTGTTTGTTGGCTGGCACCCCTCCCTGCCCCTTCTCCTGAGGCCCTTAATATCAAAAGAACGACCTTACCATGAACCCAAGGCCTGATCGACATGTCCAGAGATGTTCCTGCTCATACCCAGCAGTCCAGGTCTCCCTTATAGCCGCTCCTGCATATCCTCTGAACGGTGCTGGAGCATGTCCCTGCATCTATCTGTTATTTTAATATTATCATAAGATTAAAATATCTATCTAACCTTTGCTTTATAATTTGTAAAAAAAGGAAAGCCTGATCAATCTAAATTGCTTTTAATTGCTCTCTGTAAGCCACAGTTCAAGCGAAATAGCCTCTACCATCTCACAGAAAGCCATCTCGCACAAAGGAACGCTGACAGGTCCTGCAGTGAAACACTTCCCTCATCTCATAGAAAGGCACGCTGACAGGCCCTGTGTGTTCATGTCTCAGTTTGTAGAGAGAGAGCAATCACGTTCCTGCTGATTGAAGCTGACAGGCCCTGCGCATGCACAGCACCGGACAGGCTCTGCAGTGAAAACAGACGCTCATTTTGTGGTTTTTAACTTATGAAGGTAAAGGATTTTAGGTATTGCATGTAAAGCACAAGATAACTAGTTCGATATAAGCCTTTTGAAAATCACACAGAGGTAAATAGTATACAGCAATTCCCTTTTAAATCACATTTGATACACATAAAAATCTATTTATCTAAAACAAGCCCTTTTCATCAAATACACCACATTTTATATAATCAAGTACATTTATGTATGTATTTTCAGCTGAGCTAAGGATCCACATTGCGGAAGCAATTTGCTTAAGTTTCTAAAAGTGAGAGCTGTACCCAGACACAGAGTAAAAGGGCACACTTGAAACACAAGCTACCAGAAGTGGAAATTTGCCCATTGGATCTGAAGTCCAACGCCTTAACCACTCGGCCATTCTGGTGGTAGAACACGGCGGTTTAATCAATCTTCGCCACTCCATGAAAACTGAGATCATTCTTTCAGCTCCTTTAAAAACAGGTGGAGACTCGTTTTCTCTTCTGGCCTGGGAGGTTATAAGGGGCGACTCCCACTTCAGCAGCATGCAGTTGTGTGCCCTGCTCAAACATTATGTGAAATACTCTATGTAAGATTAGCTTTTCTTTTGCTGATACGCGTAATTGGGCAGCTGACCCAAGAAATAGGTTCACACATACAGGTCTTTAAAATAAGTTCATATCTTCCTGTTGTAAACGTAAAGTGGTCTTAAAACGAGTCAAATGGCACACATTTGCTGAAAGAGATCACTCTCCCTATTATAAAGTCTGCTTTAAAAAATACTACTCTTTTCGATATATATAAATAAGCGTTCAGACCGGTCCATTACACAGCTTGCCGTTAATACTGAAAGAGGATTCCGAATCTCGCTGAAAAACTAAACGGTGCGTCTTTAATATGTTATTAGAAAAATGTTTTCTATTGGGCGGCACGGTGGCGCAGTGGGTAGCGCTGCTGCCTCGCAGTTGGGTGATCTGGGGACCTGGGTTCGCTTCCCGGGTCCTCACTGTGTGGAGTTTGCATGTTCTCCCCGTGTCTGCGTGGGTTTCCTCCGGGCGCTCTGGTTTCCTCCCACAGTCCAAAGACATGCAGGTTAGGTGGATTGGCGATTCTAAATTGGCCCGTGGGTGTGTTTGTGTGTGTCCTGCGGTGGGTTGGCACCCTGCCCAGGATTGTTTCCTGCCTTGTGCCCTGTGTTGGCTGGGATTGGCTCCAGCAGACCCCCGTGACCCTGTGTACACCTTCTGAAGGTGTACACTGTCGGTATTCTCCATTGCATTTGCCCCCCGAGTGTAACGTGTGCCAGTGCAACTGACGGGTGGCAGACGAGCTCACGTAATGGGTGACAAGGCACATCCTCACCCTGATGCCGAGGCTGTTGTCATGAATATTCCCATCTTGTGCTTTTTCTCGTTCCTGCCAGTTTACTATTATTATTGGACACGTATGTAGAGGGAATGTGTGTCTTATTTTATGTTTATGAAAGGAAGGACAGTAAAGCCTTGAATGAAACTGAGTGTTGATGCTTTGGGTAACAAGACAGGTGAGGAGCAGGGAACGTTAAATGTGACAGTGACTGTGGGGGATTGTGGAACTGGAAGATGGTTTAAGAATATAGAAACGACAAAAGCTGAGACTTTCAATAATTTAATCTGTTGTGCTGCAGTTCTTATTTACTGACCCCTAACCCCCAGTGCAGCCTTAGATAAGATGCATTCACAAGGGTTGGATGTTGCTTATAGACTCTCATGCTTTTTAGAAAGTGTTGAGCTGTGCTCCCCCTTCATCTTGTCATTTATTAACACACCAGTCAGTCACGTCCCAGACTCACAGTGGTGTCATAAATGTCTATGAAACTCACGTAAAGCATTTAGGTCGTCTAATAAACATTTGAATACAATAAACTCCACGTGTCTCACGTAGGCACCCCTTTATCTCTTGTTTTGGTCACGTCCAAAGCGTATCTTTAAGGTATATAAACCCTTGGGTCTGGTTAGTTGTGGTACGCAGCAATTTGAACTTCTGTCTACGCGCTTCTCTTTGTCTTGATCCAACAGTGGAAATCATTCACCTTGTAAGTGTTTTTTTAAAGCTTTATTGTTTAATGCATACTGTCTGCTAGTTATTGCTTTGTAAATCATTCTTTATTGTCTTTGGTTGTACACCTCTATATACCTGTATGTTTCTTTTGTATATATTTCAGTTTACAACTAGGTATGTCCAGTAAAAGCCTTCAAGAGAGGTCACCCTTGTTGTTTTTATGTGGATGTGTCAAGTTGTTTAAGCTCTCTGCGGCCACATTGCTCATACAGCGCAGAGTGAGGCAGAAAAGAAAGTTTGGCTCCAGATGTGCTTATCCAGCTGCTCCTTCTTGTCAGTACTTGAGTGATCTTTATGTTCACCTCTGGATGAATTCGCAAAGTTTCTTTTCAACATTTTTTTCTCATTAACGCAGAAATCCTGAGGCATTCCTAAAATTGCAGAAGACAGTTGTGATTAGTTATGCAGCACACGCTTTTACTCACATTGCTTTTTGGAAATCAAAAATACAAATCAGCTACAGATCTGGGAATCACTGAATAGTAAAAACATTTAATGAGAGTGTCTTGCGCATATACTGGTGTAATGACCACGTGGGCTTTAGTGAAGCGTTTCTTAGCCTCTCTGATATGATCGACATGGCGTAGATTAATTTCGTTTTTCCTTGTCTAAAGACACTTTTTCTTTTGATATAATAATGACAATATAGACTTGATGACCTATGGTTTGCTGATCGGATAGATCTTCACACTTTTAGCTAAGATCAGCACGTCTTCACAAACAGAAACAGAGCTGCCGATAACATCACAAAGTTCAACTAAATCAGTGCAGGAGTCCATCAAAAGATCTCAGTCTGGACAATGAAATTAGCCTTGGAGACTTTGGATTGAATCTTAATTCATTAATAATTCATTACATTTATATAGCGCTTTTCTCAGTACTCAAAGCGCTATCCACACAGGGAGGAACCAGGAAGCAAACCCACAATCTTCCACAGTCTCCTTACTGCAAAGCAGCAGAACTACCACTGCGCCACCTGTGAGCTTCATTGTCTTCTTGTGGACTTTTAAATTCCTAAAGAAAGTGTTGAATGTAAGAAATAGTGTGGAGTACTTTACAAGAGTGGTGCAGAATTACAAATAAAGTGCAAATCAGAAAATGTGTTTGTGCTTTTGGTGCCTTTGTTTAAGGCCTGGTGACAAAGGTTAGGCTTCTGATGCTTTGGTCTGAGTGTTCACTTCAGCGTGTCGACTAAAGCTGTGATAATCATCTCTGATGACATCGATGGGTGAGCCTTAGGATGAATACAAACAACGGTGACAAATATTTGCGGAAATTCTTTGGACGAGTAGAGTGGTCTGAGTGACACGCCGAGCAGCTCAGTGTCCGCAGAGCTCACTGCTTTTCTAACTGTTACTCATTGAGACCACCTTTTATATATGTACGGGCAGATGCCATCAGGCCCTTTACCTGTGACGATGACGTCTCAGTGATGAGGTCCGTAACACTGATGGACTCAGAGAGCCATGTCTCCATAATGCAGGCTTCTCTGTATTCTGTCTGAAAACAAGCCAGCCAGCCAGCCATTATCCAACCCGCTATTTCCTAACTACAGGGTCACGGGGGTCTGCTGGAGCCAATCCCAGCCAACACAGGGCACAAGGCAGGAAATAAACCCCTGGCAGGACGCCAGCACACCGCAGCTGAACACAAGCTTTAGTTTGTAATTCATCAAGTTGATTACAGTAAGGACTTCAGAGTCACCATTATTACATTCGAAGTGGAATGCGTTGGGTTACCTGATACCTCAAACGAGCCCCTCCACATCTGCCCCATTTCAGTGTCCTCCGCTTGTCACCTTCGTCAGACTCATCCTGTCTCTTCAAAGTGGAAAGTTCTGGAAGCAGCTCTGGTCTGCGTCTGCACTTGGCAGGTACTGTCACAGTAGAAACTCCTGGCTGTACTGAATCACTCAGGTGAATAGAAGACGCATCGGGATGACAGCAAAAAAAGGGAAAAAGTATCACCAAAATAATACAAACAAATAAAAGCAGACACTCCATAACAATTCAGGGACACAGATATTCCTTTATTCCTGTTCAGAAAATAAACCCATCATTAAAAATTAATCGCATGAGTGCAGGTCACTGTCAGTCTCATGTCTGTGACGTTCTTATCCAGTGTTGATGTCCACATGTCAGTCTGAATGACTTGGCACTAGTCAGTCCAGCATGAAGTCAGGAGACCCTGTCAGGTATATAGCGCCTTACTTTATAAGAATGGCAGTGGTCTCGTGTTCATACTGCACTTCAGTGCAAAGTCACAATACAAGTGGCCATTGAACCTTTGTGTTGTTTGTCCTTCTGTCTGTCTGTCTGATTGTCTCTCCTCATGTCCTCAATTTTCTCTCTTCTTCTCCACAGCCTGTCTGTTTGTGGTCTCACCTCCAGATGTTGCTCAGCTCTCTCCTCAGCTCTTTCTTCTCCACACTCACGACTGACTGAACTGGACATGAGCAGCAACAACATGGAGGATTCAGGAGTGGATCAGCTGTGTGAGGGGCTGAGGAGTGAAAACTGCAAATTAGAGAAACTGCAGTAAGTGAACAACAAGAGTGTGTGTGTGTGTGTGTGTGTGTGTGTGTGTCTCATGAATTTTATTTCTTGTCACATTATCACTCTGACTTTTCCACTCCCACAACACAAACGCTGTGTTTAATCAGGACAGACTGCAGTGTCCCTTATGGACAGACAGATGGACGTGAGGTGACACAACTGCAGATTTCCTTTAATAATTCAATTCATAAAGACAGCATTGTGACCCTGAGCCCCTCCACCACACTTGTCACTCTCCTCATCCTCTCTGTCCAGACTGTTGTTTTATTTCTTGTCCCACAAGCTCACACTGTCCATTCTTTATTTAAATCTCGTACTTGTTCCTATCCTCCATTGTCACTTTCCTCCTTACACTTCTCTGATGTCCTCACTAAAGTTTGTTAAAAATCACTAAAATAGAATAAGGAGGAGAAACACAGTCAGTGTGAGGAGAAGAGCTGACTAAAGTGACAGAAGACAAAGAGGAGTGGACAGCTAGAGCTGGACTGAAGTGACAGATAAGGACAAGGAGAATAGAAGAGCAAAGATAACTAGAGACAAGAGAAGGAGATGAACAGAATGAAGAAAAGTACGAATTAAAGAGGAGGGCAGACAGAGGAACAGGAGGAAAGGTGGACAGCAACAGTAGAAATGACCAGCCAGCCATTCAAAGAAAGAGAAGGTCACAGGGAGGAGAGGATTAGGACTGAAGGCAGTGTGGACAGTAAGGTGGGAGACACAGGAGTGACCGCTATTATAGCCAAGTGGACTGAACAGGCCAACATCATTCATAAGCCCCAGGTCTACACAGGACATCAACATATATCTGTCAGTGGGCTTAGTGACCAACAGATGGACACACACATCATGTGCAGTAGACGTCCAGAGACACTGAGAGGATTCTGGGAAGGTGACCTCAGTGGGCATGTCAGTGAGATACTCCCGTGTGAGGAGTGGCGCCCTCTTGTGTTTGTGACTCACACTTGTGTCTCTTGTAGGACATTAAAACAAGAATCTCACCACATGATAAGTGTAGGCTGTCATATGACTTTCTTAAAAACCCAGTATATAGCGCCATTTTGATATTAGCCCTGGAGTGTTGATGGTGAATTGGCGAAGCACGCTTTACACCTGCAGACAGGTGTGGTTCAACCAGTGTCCTCGTTACCATTCTGGGATGTGTAATTAGACACCTGCACTCTTATGAGTTTATAATGAAACTGACCAGGATAATTAAGAACAAAACTGAACAGGAAAGAGAAATAAAAAAAAAAAAAAACGGAGGTTAAATGAGAAACAATGTAAATTTTTTCCTCATTTTTATCTGTGGTTTATTTATTGAGTATTTACAGTGATTTTTTATCTCCACTAAAGAAAACTGTTTTTATTGGGGAATATTTATTTATTTAACTTATTTAGTGAAGAAGCACTGCATTTTAGTTTTGAACACTTTGTTTTGAGTTTTAATGACACCACTAAGCACTTTGCATCTCCTTTTGCTCGTTTGTGTCCTTATTGCTCAGCTCATTCTCAGACCTGACTATTGACGTCTCAGTTTCAAGGGTGTGTGCCAGTTGAGGGCAACCAAAGCCATCATAAGCTGGTTAAGAGCATGTGGATCATAGAGGCCACAGAGGAGTCATAGGATGGGTTTGAGTCAACATACTTCAATGTCCTTAAAACTCACAAGTGGCCAACACACATTACTGAGTGAAAAAGTGACCAGCTAGTTCTCCACACCAAATCTTTCAGTTTGCACTCACATCTCCTTTGTCGTTATGTTTGCCATGTCTTTGTGGAGTTTGTTCTTGACATTCAACTCCATGTCTGTATGTTGTAGTTCTATGCAGTGCTTGCCAGTGCATGCCCAATGGACATTTGTTCATTTCTTTACTCCTTTTGGTAGCTCACTCTCCTTAGATGGACGGCTTCCTTTACCCACTCTAGGATGGAGATTATACCACTGTGGCTGACTCTCTTTTTAAATCAGATCTCCGTCGACTGGCACAGCTTATCCTGCTGCTGACTTGGCACTAATATCATCCCAGCTGACACCATTACAATATCAATATCATATAAGACAATGTCTGTGCAGCCAGCAGCTACAATTCAAAAAGCTCACATCCAGATGACTGCAGTTTTACTGATCCTTCAGCATTTCAATTGAAGCAGAAGGCCACCAGGCCAGTGTGTTAATATGTGTATATATTTTTATAACATCTTCTTACCATGTTGCACTCTTGGTCTGGTAGCACATTATTTCTTGGCACCCTGTCCTTCTGTGTGGAAGGTGTGACATTAACATTTACATTTATTTGCTTGGAAGACATTTTTATTCAAAATGACTTACAAAGGAGGTAAACATAAGAGAGTAACATCTGTCTGTGGAATTTTTTAAGCAATTGTAGCAGGACAGATAGCAAAAATTGATCATCACAATGAAGAGCCATAAAGCTTTCATAACAAAAAATGATAAGTTAACAGTATGACTGACATCCACAGAGCACAAAACATTCTTTACAGTTTAGCAAATATTCACAGAATAGGAGGGTCTTCAATCATTTCTTAAACACATTGAGGGAGTTAACAGTCCAGATGGTGGTGGGCAGCTTGTTCCACCAACTAGGAGCTCTACATGAAAAGCTTCTGAATTGAGATTTGGTATGACACAGAGGTGGTATCACCAGACGCTGTTCACTGGCGGATTTAAGTGGGCAAGAAGGACCACAGCACCTTACCAGCGTCTCCATATACTCAGATGTTGACCTGTTGACTACTCTGTTGGAAAGTATCAAGGATTTGAACTTTATGTGTGCTGCTATAGATTTGTCTTGATTGGTTGAATACAAAATTGAAACTCCATTTTTAACCATCTGCAGTACCTTGACAGCATACAGTGACTATAAATAGTCTACACACCTATGCCAGAAAGGCAGGTTTTATGTGATAAAAAATGAATCCAAGATAAATCCTGACAGAACTTACTCCACCTTTATTGCAAAATTGCAGTCTGTACAAAGAAGGTGAAAACAAATCAGAAACTGCTTAGTGATAAAAGAAAAAAAATTCTGCAAAAAGCTGGTACTATCCGTGTGTAGACCCTTTAATAATTAAGGATGTGGCTGCATTCAAAATCAGCCCATCACGATAAGTCTCATCTCAAATAGTAGTTAGTACACACCTGACATCAATTCAAATGTCTCAGATTGAGCTCAGATAAAGTTTGACTGTTCCTGTTGGAGTATTCTGATATCCTCTTGGTTACAGCATAGTCTAAAACAGTGGTTCTCAAACTGTGGGGCGGGCCACCCTAGGGGGTGCAAAGTAACAAAAAGGGGGGCACGAAGATGTGAAAGAAAGAAAACAAGAATCGAAAATATGAAAAATACATCTATTGAAACCAAAACAAATTAACTTAAACTACATTCTGATACTAGAAAATAGAGTTAGATAAATGTCGATAAACATTAAGTAGGTATAATAAAATATGCATCTATGATATATCATTAATTAAAAAAGAACAAATTGGTATTAGTGGGCTCCTTTCAAAAAAACATTAGGGGGGCGCGATTTAAACTGTTATGAAAACTCGGGTTGCAAGTACTTACAGGTTGAGAAATGCTGGTCTAAAAGCTATTGACCACAAAGTCCTTTCAAAACATGAATGGGATCTCATTATTGAAAGGTATAAGTTAGGACAGAGGTACAAAAAAATATCTAAAAATCATTAAACAATCCCATGGAGCGCACTGAAGACAGTCATAAACAGATGGAGAAAATATGGCTGAACAGTGATTATACCGAGATCAGGACATCCCTTCAACTTTGATATGAAGACAAGGAGAAAACTGGTCAGGGGGGCCACCTAGAGTCATACAGCAACATGAAAGGAGCTTCAGGATTTCCTGGCAAGTCCTGGTTGTTCCCAACATGTGACAACAATCAGTTATATTCTTCATATGTCTGGGTTGTTGGGTAGAGGAGCAGGATGAAAGCCTTTTCTCACAAAGGAAAACATCCAAACCCAGCTAAACTTTGCAAAATGCTATATGCAGTCTCCCACAACCATGTGGAAAAATGTATTATGGTCTGATGAGTTACACAAGATATGTTTGGCATATAAATAATACAGCACCCTCATCAAAAGAACACCATGAGACCAACAGTGAAGCATGGTGGAGGTGGCATTAGGCTTTGGGGTTGCTTTTCTTCAGCTGGAACTGGGACATTATTCAATATGGATGGAATCGTGAAGTATCCATCTATTTTGGTACAAAACTTTCAAGCATCTGCTAGGAAGCTGAATATGAAGATGAATTTCACCTTTCAACAGAACATCGACTCACAGCATAGATCAAAACCAATCGCTCCTAATCCACTAACAGCTGTGTTTGGTGGGCTCACAGTGGAGAAGGACAAACAAATTGTAATTGCCTTTACTACACTATTGGCATGTAGACTTATCTTGCTCAACTGCCAGAATCCTAACTCACCTCTGTTAAGTCAGTGGGTAACTGATGTTATATATGCTATTTGAAATTGGAAAAAATCTAATTCTCACTAAGAGGATCTGTGCAAAGCCTTTTTAAAACCTGGCAGAATCCAAGCAATAACATTTTAGAATAAGCATTTAAATTGAGGAAGCAGATTCTCTTCCATTTATTTATTTATTTATTTATTTATTTATTTATTTTCCTATTAGTAAAGTTTTACTCTGTTCGTTGGCCTAACTCTCTTTCTCATAGTTGAGGGTTGATTTGATTTGAACTTAGTTTTATAAAAATTGACTTGCTTGTACAGAATGTTATTTGCTTTAAATAATAAAAAAAAATCAACAAAACAATGGCTTCATTAAAGGAGGATTGATGTTCAGGAATGGCCCAGCCAAAGCCTGCCCAGATCTGTGGGGTGACCTGAAGAGAGCTGTGCACACAAAATGACCTCGTCATCTTGGGGATTGGGCAAAAATTGCCAAGCCCAGATGTTGCCAAACTGATAGACTCTTACCCAAAAAGACTGAGCACTGTAATCAAATCAAAAGAGGCTTCAACTAAGTATTAGTTTAGGGGGTCTGCCCACTTATGAAACCAGGTTTTTGTAGCATTCTTTCCTAATTTTCACTTAACAGTCTCTGGTTTGTTTTCACCTTCTTTGTATAGATTGCAGTTTTACAATGAATGTGGTATAAGCTCGGACAGGATTTCTCGTGGTTTCATTTTTTTTTCATTTTGGAGGGGGTGTGTAGACTTTTTACATCCACTGTATGTTGTGCTCCTGCTAGTAGTGAGTTGCAGAAATACAGGTGTGACAAAAACAAAGCCTGGACCAATAGTTGGTCTGTGTATTCATTCAGAAAAAAGGGGTGAGAATTGTCCCCTATCTTCTGCCAAAATAATTAAGCATCTTCCTTGTGTGTCACCATCAGGAAGATTCCCAAGTGAGGTATTACCAAACACCACTAATCTCAATGAATCATCTCTTCCCAGGTTTTGAAACTTCAAGGCCACTTTTGCAGAATAACCTTATTGGCGTCATGTATTGTTTGCAGAGTAACATGTTCTGTGCTGGTTGCTAAAATGTGGCCATCAAACAAGACATGTGCTTTGGTTGGCAATTCAGAGAGTCTGCCCTATTTTTGACTTAAGTTGTTCCAGTTAGGTGCACTGAGGGGATCGACCCTTTTTAGGGCTCTAGAAGATTCTATTGCAGTGGGTTGAAGATTCTTTATAAAACTTTCTTGCTGTATACATATTGCTCCATTGACAATTACAACTTCCAGTCCCACATAGCTGAAGTGCTCCAATCCTTCATCACAATCCTGGAAAGTTGATCTGAGGTATGGAATGACTAAGATAGAAAACTTATGTGTGCCCACCCATATAAAATTATCAACATGCCATGCAAAAAATCCATTCTCAGTACCATCTTCATCTAACCAGTAAAAAAAAAAACTGCAGGATCCACTTGTGCCACATTTCCACCCATCTTCAGCATTATCTCCTTGATTTTATTACAGGCCCACCAGTAAAGTGGCACATCTATGGGATCACACACACGTTTTCTGAGCCTCCATAGTTTTCTTCCAGTTTTCACCTCAGGATATATATAAATATAAATATAGTGAGATGCCCTGTAGAAAGCACATTTAATATCCAATGAATGAACTCTCCATTGTATTTGACAAATGACAGCTAAAAGAAGTTGGAGAGGTTCTGATGAACTTGTTGGTGAATCACTTTTGAGCCCTTTTCTATTTTATTTCTCAAACTCTCTTGCCAATGTAGTGTGCTTTGGGTTCTGTTCCTGCTGAAGTGCATATTCATTTTGTGTAGATAGATAGATAGATAGATAGATAGATAGATAGATAGATAGATAGATAGATAGATAGATAGATAGATAGATAGATAGATAGATAGATAGATAGATAGATAGATAGATAGATAGATAGATAGATAGATAGATAGATAGATAGATAGATAGATAACTTTGTTTGTTCCCAGGGGGAAATTTGGCAATAGAGATAATGATTGAACATAACACAAGGGGAATTACAGTAACTATATGTGAAAATATTAAATGATAACACATATTTCTAACATATCAAAATGTAAACAGTAGTAATTAGATAAAATAAAATTAATACAACAAAAAAAGCATAAATAATCAGTGACGACCCTATATTTTTGGTGCCCTATTATGGGGTACCTTTCGCCATCAGCAAAGATGTTAATTTTTAATTTTAACAAATATTTTGTATTGAATGCCACTATTTAATTATTATTATAATGTTTTAAAAGCCCCTTCTTATAGAGTAGTCACCCAAACTTTTTAAGCAATGTGGACCAAAGTCCCATCTGAGCCCTAAAGCTTAAACTTCATTATTTTCATAGAATTTTAGCCCATATTTATATAATAGAAACTAATTATCAAAGACAAATACATACAAATATCTATATATATAATCGGCCAAGTAGCCCAACCATGGGGTACGCACGACGGAGCCGCGCCCACCCTCGCTCTCGAGGCATACGCACTGCCTGCCTGCTTCGATGAAATAATATGAAGCGGTGGCCATGTTAGGAAACAAAAGAAAAAAAGAAGGGGCACAGAAACAACAGGGAGAACAGAAACTTGTGGGGACAAACAAAGACGGCAGCAATGAGAGAGACCTCTTAACAAAGCAAAGCAGCCGGAACCAAAAAGAACAATGAAAAGTCAACATGGCTCAGAGGTGCATGGGGACTGTAGCAGAGACCAAAGCGACTGAGGATGTGTTTGGTGAGGTGTTGGGGGCGGGCACCTGAGCAGGCAGTGCGCATGCCTCGAGAGCGAGGGTGGGCACAGCTCCGTTGATTATATACTTTCTTTCAGGAAGTGTTCACCCATCAATGAATAATTATGCGGCATATGCTACGCCGCAGGTCGGCTAGTAAAGAAATAATAAACTAATAAACAAAAAGGAAAGAAAACACTTTTACCATGATGATAAAAAAACTAAAAATCAGTAAAAAGTACAATTATATCAAGCATTCTATAAAGTGATAGATAAATACTGTATACTGTATATAATGGACATAATTAAGGACAATACATAGAATTCAAACAGACAATTTTTTAATAATAATAATTCATTTTATTTATAAGGCACTTTACATTTGTAGTAAACCTCAAAGTGCTACATAAAAAAAAATAAACAAAGACACAACAAGATAAAAACAAAGATAAAACAATAATTAAAGGCAATTTTGTTAATAAGCTTTCCTAAATAGAAAAGTCTTTAGCTGTTTTTTAAAACAACCCACAATCTGCTGTGTTCTCAGGTTCTCTGGTAAGACATTCCAGAGCCGTGGAGCAGCCACTGCAAAGACTCGGTCTCCCATTGTATGAAGTTTGGTCATCGGGGGGCGAAGGCGGTGGGTATTGCAAGACGAAGGTTTCTTGTAGTGGATTGTAATATAAGAAGTTCCTTAAGGTATTGTGGAGCATTTCCATAGATATAGTGGTGAGTGAGCAAACAGAGTTTGTATTCGATATTAGAGGTGGATAGGGAGCCAATGAAGTGACCGAAGGATTGGTGAGATATGCTCATATTTCTGCACCCTCATTTGGATTCTTGCAGCACTATTTTGAATTTGTTGTAGCTTTTGAAGGCTCTTGTTGGATATCCCGATGAGGAGTGCATTGCAATAGTCCAGCCTGGATGAAACAAAGGCATGAACCAGCTTTTCAGCATCACAGAGGGAGAGGTAGGGACAGAGTATGGCTGTGTTTCGGAGATGAAGGAATGCAATTTTACAGAGGTGATGGACATGTGTATCAAATGACAAATGGGAGTCTAATTTGACACCCAAATTAGTAACAGAAGGGGAGAAAGTAATGGTACGGTCAGAAAAGGAAATACAATTTAGGAACAAAGTTAATGGGGTTACCACTTAAAAGAGCTTCAGGTTTGGTGCTGTTCAGCTTAAGAAAGTTCTTGGACATCCAAGCCTCAATCTCATCCAAGGAGGAGGAAATAGTTGATGGAGGTGTAAAAGAAGTCGAATCCAGTCTCGCATAGAGCTGCGTATCATCTGCGTAGTAATGGAATGAAACTCCATACTTGCGGATGATGTGACCCAGGGGTAGCATATAGATATTAAAAAGGGTCGGCCCAAGGACTGATCCTTGTGGGACTCCACAGGTAACAGTGTGGTTATGAAATTTAGTATCCCCCAGGACCACATACTCAGCCCTATCAGTAAAATACGACTCGAACCACTCCAAAGGAATGCCATCCATCCATCCATCCATTGTCTCCCGCTTATCCGAGGTCGGGTCGCGGGGGCAGCAGCTTGAGCAGAGATGCCCAGACTTCCCTCTCCCCGGCCACTTCTTCTAGCTCTTCCGGGAGAATCCCAAGGCGTTCCCAGGCCAGTCGAGAGACATAGTCCCTCCAGCGTGTCCTGGGTCTTCCCCGGGGCCTCCTCCCGGTTGGACGTGCCCGGAACACCTCACCAGGGAGGCGTCCAGGAGGCATCCTGATCAGATGCCCGAGCCACCTCATCTGACTCCTCTCGATGCGGAGGAGCAGCGGCTCTACTCTGAGCCCCACCCGGATGACTGAGCTTCTCACCCTATCTTTAAGGGAAAGCCCAGACACCCTGCGGAGGAAACTCATTTCAGCCGCTTGTATTCGCGATCTCGTTCTTTCGGTCACTACCCATAGCTCATGACCATAGGTGAGGGTAGGAACATAGATCGACTGGTAAATTGAGAGCTTCGCCTTGCGGCTCAGCTCCTTTTTCACCACGACAGACCGATGCAATGCCCACATTACTGCGGATGCCGCACCGATCCGCCTGTCGATCTCACGCTCCATTCTTCCCTCACTCGTGAACAAGACCCCGAGATACTTGAACTCCTCCACTTGGGGCAGGATCTCGCTACCAACCCTGAGAGGGCACTCCACCCTTTTCCGGCTGAGGACCATGGTCTCGGATTTGGAGGTGCTGATTCTCATCCCAGCCGCTTCACACTCGGCTGCGAACCGATCCAGAGAGAGCTGAAGATCACGGCCTGATGAAGCAAACAGGACAACATCATCTGCAAAAAGCAGTGACCCAATCCTGAGCCCACCAAACTGGACCCCCTCAACACCCTGGCTGCGCCTAGAAATTCTGTCCATAAAATTTATGAACAGAATCGGTGACAAAGGGCAGCCCTGGCGGAGTCCAACTCTCACTGGAAACGGGTTCGACTTACTGCCGGCAATGCGGACCAAGCTCTGGCACCGATCGTACAGGGACTGAACAGCCCTTATCAGGGGGGCCGGTACCCCATACTCTCGGAGTACCCCCCACAGGATTCCCCGAGGGACACGGTCGAATGCCTTTTCTAAGTCCACAAAACACACGTAGACTGGTTGGGCAAACTCCCATGCACCCTCCAGGACCCTGCTAAGGGTATAGAGCTGGTCCACTGTTCCGCGACCAGGACGAAAACCACACTGTTCCTCCTGAATCCGAGGCTCGACTATCCGACGGACCCTCCTCTCCAGGACCAGAAAGTTCAATTATATAATGAAGATGATGAAGGAGAACATTATAATCTACCATATCAAATACAGCTGTGAGATCCATAAGGATAAGGAGTGATGGAGAGCCCTGGTCAGCAGCCATGAGGAGATCATTGGTGACTCTGACCAGGGTTGTCTCTGTGAGAAGATCGGAAACCAAATTGAAATTTTTCAAACTGATTGAATTTTTTGAGGTGATCTTGAAGCTGGACCTAAGCAACCTTCTCCAAAACCTTAGACAAAAATGGAAGGTTGGAAATTGGACGATAGTTTGCTATCACTTCGGGATCCAAAGAGGATTGTTTTAAATAAGGTCTAATTATTGCGGTTTTCATGTCTGATACATTAGCTTTTACTAGAGGAGTAGGAAAGGGTCCAAAGAACACGTTGAAGGCCTCATCCTCTGGATGCCCTCAACTTCTTTACCTGTAGTACAAAAGAACTAGGAGAGGCAGCCCATTGGCTTTGATATAGAAACATCCAGCGATGGAGGGCTGGAAACAGACATTGAGGAGCAGATGGTGTCTACCTTAGAGGTGTATAATACTGGTCTTCTTACTATACATGGTGAATGGAGCACAGACTTGTACAAGTTGCTTCATAATGTTGGGGCACCGACTGGGTGTTCCAGTTTTATGAAGTAAGACGAAACAAAACAAAACTGGACGTTATGGTGTCAAGCAAAACACAACTTTTCCTCTGAATAGAAAAATTTCATTTGAGTTTGTTTCATCATGATGGCGTATGAACTGAACGTCGAGTTTTTGGGTCCAACAGCAAACTCCATCCTTTGGGAAACAGCAGGTTTTAAAGAGTCACAACCAAAAGGACAAGGGCAGCTCTGAGCACTGTGACTGAGTCAGTTGCCCTCATTTGGTGGCTTCTCAGAACTGCAGGTGGAAAAAGAGAGACAGTCAGTGTGAGTGACCCCTCTCATCTCAGAGTGGTATCACTTACCTCAGCAGAGACAGGAAGGTAATCTCCAGTCACACATGGCACACTTTTTCATATGAAAAAGTTTGGGAACCCCTCTTAATTCTTTGGATTTTTCTTTATCATTGGCTGAGCTTTCAAAGTAGTAACTTTCTTTTAATATATGGCATGCCTTATGGAGACAGTAGTATTTCAGCAGTGTCATTCTGTTTATTAGATTAACAGAAAATATGCAATATGCATCATAACAAAATTAGACAGGTGCATAAATTTGGCACCCCAACAGAGATATGACATCAATACTTAGTTGAGCCTCCTTTTGAAAATATAACAGTCTTTAGACGCTGTCCTCCTATAGCCTTTGATGAGTGTCTGGATTCTGGATGGAGGTATTTTTGACCATTCTTCCAAACAAAATCTCTCCTTCAAATAAAACTATTATATATATATTGCATGTTCTCCCCGTGTCTGCATGAGTTTCCTCCGGGTACTCCGGCTTCCTCCCACAATCCAAAGACATGCAGGTTAGGTACATTGGCAACCCTAAATTGTCCCTACTGTGTGCTTGGTATGTATGTGTGTTTGTGTGCGTGCTCTGTGGTGGGCTGGTGTTCTGCCCAGGGTTTGTTTCCTGCCTTGCGCCCTGTGTTGGGTGGGATTGACTCCAGCAGACCCCTGTGACCCTGTAGTTAGGATAAAGTGGGTTGGATAATGGATGGATATATATATATTTACATGTTATGTTTACATGTATTGTTATTATTTTTTTTCCTTTATGTTTTGTTTTTGTTGTGATGTAACTGTGTTCTTCTTCATTATTTTAAAATATTTCATGATTGTTTATATTGTATTCTTTCTTCTTGGTTTATCATTTCTTTACATTTACTGTATATGCATTGTCTTTAATAATTAATATCTCTTTTATGTTTTTTGTTATTTTATGTAATTGTTACTCTTTATAATTTTGTTATGATACCACTGTGTTTTATTAGTTATTATATTTTCCTTTGTGTTCCTGTCACTTATTCTGTTTGTCCTCGGGTGGCACAGTACCAGTGCTGGTGCCTTGCAGCGTGGAGATGATGGCTCAGGTCCCGAGTGCTCTCTGTGTGGAGCTCACATGTTCTCTGTGTGGTTTACTTCCACAGTCAAAGAAGTTGCAGGTTATGTGACTTGGCGTTGTTGAAGCTGACGAGTGTGTGAGTGTTTGTGTGTTCACCCTGTGATGGACTGGCGCCTTGTCCAGGTGTTGATCCTGCTTTGTACCCAATGACTGATGTGACAAACTTTAACTGCCTTGTTGCCTTACCCTGGATAAGCGGATTTAGAGAACAGATGGACAGATAGATGGACACATCTCTGATCTCACACTCATATGATTTGTGTTGTGTATGTCAGACTTATTAGACATATGTTTATGTTAACACACTTATAGATTGTTTTCTTCCTTTTTTCTTTTTTTTCAGGCCATGTTTCTGTTTGAGTGTGTTGGTGGTCATGTTATATCCATATTTTTTGACAAGAAATGTATTTAATTTCATGTGAAGTAGACAGGCCTGCTAATTTGTTTGCAATGCTTGTGTTGTAGTAATCAGTGGCACTTTGAGAATTTTTTCTCATAACGTGTATTTGCACTTCATTTTATTCATTCTTGTTTTAGCATGAAGTTGATAGCTTAGAAATGTAATTATAAATGTAACAAATGTTTAAAAACTATTTATAATTCCTGCAAAATTAAGAAATAGCATCAAATTTGGTGTCAAACACATTATGATTTGTTTGGGACTTGTAACTTACCCGTATTGAATTGAGACTTCACTCAAGACTTGGATGTCAAGACTCAAGACTTACTTGTTACTTGACAAACAGTGACTTGTCCCAAAATCCATAAGGAGTCATTCAGACATCCTGCTGAATCCACGCCTTCAGAGAATTCTAGCTGGAACAGAGCTAAAGGGTGAGGGTATCACATTGGCGAGTCTAATAAAGTGCCCCCTGAGGGTCTGCTCACACGTCTTTGAGGACATTGCACTGATGTTACTCAGATCTGCTCTCCTTTGTCCAATTCACAGCGGCCATGTCCCTTTCTATTTGCACTAATACTCACTCCTGCACTCCCACAGGCCTCTCACCCGCTGTATACACAGGGGTCCCTGTTACAATAACGCTTTGTCTATCATGTGGTCATGAGACATGTAATATTTAAATATGTGTGGTGTGTTAATGTTGGATAATATAGCTAAGATGAAGCTTTTTAAGAGAATAAAATATGTAAATAAGAATGAGGAGCTCATAAGGAAAGGCTGACATGGTGTGTGATGGGCGCTCATTGCTGCCCTGAGACTCAGATCTGAATAAGCAGGTGTGGAAAATGAATGAATGATTGAATGTGAGTCTGCAATCAGGGATTTGAGTTAAACAAACATCAGAAACTTCACTCACCTTAATGAAGAAATGACTGACTGGTCAGAAGAGACACTGCATTATGTGAGGTCTGTGAGATCGGACTATTCAGTCCTTGTTGTTTTTTCTCCTCCATTTTACAATTTAGTTTATTTTGATTTGTTTTTGACATTGAGATTTCCAAACCAGGCTAGCAGTGTATAAATACAAACAGACTCAATACGAGATTTATAAAAGAGTGTTATCATGGAAGGACTCACATTACAAAGACTCAGCTTCCTTAAACAGTGGAGCTGCTGCTGTCCCTTTGTGCCGATGGCTTCTGTGCTTCCCTTCAAAGTCAGCGCTGAATCTTTGATTGTCCTCAGATATTTATGACTGTCAATGATCTCCACTTCCTGCTCTTTGGTGATTGTTTCTTGTTGGTGACTGGTGCTGCTTCTAAGTTTGATTATTAGTTCATTAGATTTTCTAACAATAAGGTGTAGAAAAGACTCATCGCACCAGTTCGCAAAGTCATATCCCACAGGACCAGGACTGGTTTCATTCACACTCAGTAGGCTAATGATCACTGAGTCATCAGCACATATTAAGATGAACCTTTTGATATAATAATGACATTATAGATTTGATGACCCAGGGTTTGTTGATCAGATAGATCTTCACACTTTTAGCTAAGATTAGCACGTCTTCACAAACAGAAACAGAGCTGCTGATAACATCACAAAGTTCAACTAAATCAGTGCAAGAGTCCATCAAAAGATCACAGTCTGGACAATGAAAGCAGCCTTGGAGACTTTGGATTGAATCTTCACTCCAGAGCTTCACTGTCTTGTGGACTTTTAAATTCCTAAAGAAAGTGTGAAATGTAAGAAATAGTGAGGAGTATTTCACAAGACTGCTGCAGAATTACAAACAAAGTGCAAATCAGAAAATGTGTTTGTGCTTTTGGTGCCTTTGTTTAAGGCCTGGTGACAAAGGTTAGGCTTCTGACGCTTTGGTCTGAGTGTTCACTTTCAGCGTGTCGACTAAAGCTGTGATAATCATCTCTGTTGACATCGATGGGTGAGCCTTAGGATGAACACAAACAACGGTGACAAGTATCTGTGGAAATTCTCTGGATGAGTAGAGTGGTCTGAGTGACATGCTGAGCAGCTCAATGTCCACAGAGCTCACTGCTTTTCTGACTGTTACTGATTGAGAGCACCATTTATATACAGACGGGCAGACACCACCGGGCCCTTTACCTGTGATGATGACATCTCAATGATGAGCGCCGTAACACTGATGGACTCAGAGAGCCATGTCTCCATAATTCAGGTTTCTCTGTATTCTGTCTGAACACAAGCTTTAGTCTGGAATTCATCAAGTTGATAACGTAAGGACTGCACAGTCGCCATTATTACAGTCAAAGTGTAATGTATTGGGTTACCTGTTACCTCAAATGAGCCCCTCCACATCTGTCCCATTTCAGTGTCCTCCTTTTGTCACCTTCATCAGACTCATCCTGTCTCTTCAAAGTGGAAAGTTCTGGAAGCAGCTCTGGTCTGTGTCTGCACTCGGCAGGTACCATCAGGTGAAACAGAAGATGCATCAGGGTTACAGCAAGTAAAGTGAAAAAGTATCACCAAAATAATAAAAACAAATAAAAGAGGAGACTCCATAACACTTCAGTGACACATATTCCTTTATTCCTGTTCAGAAAATAAACCCATCATTAAAAATTAATCACAACAAATAAATAAACTTAGAGAAAGACGGGGACAAACATACCTGCTGCTGGTCACCACTAGAGCTGCCAGTCCTGAGAGGTAAATGACAGACAAGAATTCCAGTTTGTCATCGTCACCCCGTGGTCACCTGTAACAAGTCCATCTGGTCACATGAGTGCAGGTCACCGTCAGTCTCATGTCTGTGACGTTCTTATCCAGTGTTGATGTCCACATGTCAGTCTGAATGACTTGGCACCAGTCAGTCCAGCGTGAAGGCAGGAGACCCTGTCAGGTATATAGCGCCTTACTTTATAAGACTGGCAGTGGTCTCGTGTTCACACTGCACTTCAGTGAAAAGTCAGAATACAAGTGGCCATTGAACCTTTGTGTAGTTTGTCCTTCTGTCTGTCTGTCTGTCTGTCTGTCTGTCTGTCTCTCCTCATGTCCTCACTTCTCTCTCTTCTTCTCCACAGCCTGTCTCGTTGTGGTCTCACCTCCAGATGTTGCTCAGCTCTCTCCTCAGCTCTTTCTGCTCCACACTTACGACTGACTAAACTAAACATGAACAGAAACAACATGGAGGATTCAGGATTGGATCAGCTGTGTGAGGGGCTGAGGAGTGAAAACTGCAAATTAGAGAAACTGGGGTAAGTGAACAACAAGTGTGTGTGTGTGTGTGTGTGTGTGTGTGTGTGTGTCATGATTTTTATTTCTTGTCACATTGTGGCTCTGACTTTTCCACTCCCACAACACAAACGCTGTGTTTAATCAGGACAGACTGCAGTGTCCCTTATGGACAGACAGAGTGACGTGAGGTGACACAACTGTAGATTTCCTTTAATAATTCAATTCATAAAGACAGCATTGTGACCCTGAGCCCCTCCACCACACTGGTCACTCTCCTCATCCTCTCTGTCCAGACTGCTGTTTTGTTTCTTGTCCCACAACCCATCATTGTCCATTCTTTACATTAATCTCATACTTCTTCCCATCCTCCATTGTTTGTAAAGTTTGTTAAAAATCACTTCTTCTTCTTCTTTCAGCTGCTCCCGTTAGGGGTCGCCACAGCCGATCATCTTTTTCCATATCTTCCTGTCCTCTGCATCTTGCTCTGTCACACACACCAGCTTCATGCCATCTCTCACCACATCCATAAACCTTCTCTTAGTCCTTCTTCTTTTCCTTTTACCTGGCAGCTCTATCATTAGCATCCTTTTCCCAATATACCCAGCATCTGTCCTCTGCACATGTCCAAACCAATGCAATCTTTCCTCTCTGACTTTGTCTCCGAATCGTCTAACCTGAACTGACCCTCTAATGTACTCATTTCTTATCCTGTCCATCCTCGTCACACCCAGAGCAAATCTTAACATCTTTAACTCTTCCACCTTCAGCTCTTTCTCCTGCTTTCTGGTCAGTGCCACAATCTCCAACCCATATAACAGTGGTTCTCAATCTGTGGGGCGGGCCCCCCTAGGTGGGTGCGAAGTAACAAAAAGGGGGGCGCGAAGATGTGAAAAAAAGAAAACAAGAATCGCAAATATGAAAAATACATCTATTGAAACCAAAACAAATTAACTTAAACTACATTCTGATACTAGAAAATAAATATAGAGTTAGATAAATGTCGATAAAAGTTAAGTAGGTATAATAAAATATGGATCTATGATATATCACTAATTAAAAAAGAACAAATTGGTATTAGTGGGCTCCTTTCAAAAAAACGTTAGGGGGGCGCGATTTAAAACTGTTATGAAGACTCTTAAATACTTAAAGCTTGAGAAACTCTGCCATATAACATAGCTGGTCTCACTACCGTCCTGTAGACCTTCTCTTTCACTCTTGCTGATATCCGTCTGTCACAAATCACTCCTGACACTCTTCTCCACCCACTCCCCCCTGCCTGCTCTCTCTTTTTCACCTCTTTTCCACAACCCCATTACTCTGTACTGTTGATCCCAAGTATTTAAACTCCTCCACCTTCACCAGTTTTGCTTCCTGCATCCTCACCATTCCACTGACCTCCCTCTCATTTACACACATGTATTCTGTCTTGTTCCTACTGACCTTCATTGCTCTCCTCTCTAGAGCATATATTCACCTCTCCAGGGTCTCCTCAACCTGCAAACTACTCTTGCTACAGATCACAATGTCATCAGCAAACTTCATAGTTCACAGGGACTCCTGTCTAATCTTGTCTGTCAACCTGTCCTTCACCAATGCAAATAAGAAAGGGCTCAGAGCCGATCCCTGATGTAATCCCACCTCCACCTTGAATGCATCCGTCACTCCTGCCGCAGACTTCACCACTGTCACACTTCCCTCGTACATTTCCTGTACAACTCTTATGTACTTCTCTGCCACTCCCGACTTCCTCATACAATACCACAGCTCCTCTTGAGGCACCCTGTCATATGCTTTCTCCAGGTCCACAAAGACACAATGCAACTCTTTCTGGCCTTTCTCTACACCTTTGACACCCTCAGAGCAAAAATCACATCTGTGGTGCTCTTTCTTGGCATGAAACCATACTGCTGCTCACTAATCATCACCTCACTTCTTAACCTAGCTTCCACTACTCTTTCCCATAACTTCATGCTGTGGCTTGTTATCTGGACCAACGGCCTTTCCGTTTTTCATCCTCTTCATAGCTGTCCTTACTTCCTCCTTGCTTATCCATTGCACTTCCTGATTCTCCACATCATTCAACCATCTCTCGCTCTCTCTCTCTCTCGTTCTCTTCATTTATCAGCCTCTCAAAGTACTCTTTCCATCTGCTCACCACACTCTCCTCACTTGTGAGTACGTTTCCATCTTTATCCTTTATCACCCTAACCTGCTGCACATCTTTCCTAGCTCGGTCCCTCTGTCTAGCCCACAGGTCCCTTTCTCCCTCTTTAGTGTCAAACCTCTCATATAACTCATCATACGCCTTTTCTTTAGCCTTCGCCACCTCTCTCTTCACCTTGTGCCTTATCTCCTTGTACTCTTGTCTACTTTCTGCATCTCTCTGACTATCCCACTTCTTCTTTGCCATTCTCTTCCTCTCTATACTCTCCTGTACTTCCCCATTCCACCACCAGGTTTCCTTTTCCTCTTTCCTCTGTCAAGATGTCACACCAAGCACCCTTCTTGCTGTCACTCTTACTACTTCTGCTGTAGTTGCCCAAGTTTCTGGTAATTCTTCACTGCCACCCAGTGCCTGTCTCACATCCTTCCTGAATTCAACCTTGTAGTCTTCCTTTTTCAGCTTCCACCATTTGATCCTTGGCTCTGCCCTCACTCTCTTCCTCTTCTTGATCCCCAATGTCACCCTACAGACCTCCATCCTATGCTGCTTAACTACACTTTCCCCTGCCACCACTTTGCAGTCTTCAATCTCCTTCAGATTGACTCTTCTGCAAATGATGTAATCGACCTTTGGGCAGGTTCTTACACTCTTGTATGTCATCCTATGTTCCTAACTCTTCTTAAAATACGTATTCACCACAGCCATGTCCATCCTTTTGGCAAAATCCACTATCATCTGACCTTCTTCATTCCTGTCCTTGACACCATACCTACCCATCACCTCCTCGTCTCCTCCTTTCCTTTACCAACATGTCCACTGAAATCCACTCCAATCACCACTTTCTGTCCTTTGGGTACACTGTCCATCACTTCATCCAAATCTTCTTTCTCATCCACTGCACACCCAACTTGCGGGGCATATGCACTAACTGCCTTCATCATCACACCTCCAAGTTCCAGCTTCATAATCATTACTCTGTCTGACACTCCTTTCACTTAAAAAACACTCTTGACATACTTTTCCTTCAGAATAACCCCTACCCCATCTCTTCTCCCATCCATACCATGATAGAACAATTTGTATCCACCTCCGATCCACCTGGCCTTACTCCCCTTCCATTTAGTCTTTTGCACGCACAATATATCAGTCTTCCTTCTCTCCATCATATCTGCTAACTCTCTCCCCTTACCAGTCATACTGCCAACATTCAAAGTTCCTACCCTCAGTTCCACTCTCTTTACCTTCCTCCTCCCCTCTTTCCTCCATACACATCTTCCCCCTCTTCTTCTCCTTCTTTGGCCAAAAGTAGCCCAATTTCTGCCAGCACCCTGTTGGCTAACAGTACTGGTGGTGGTCGTTGTTAACCCGGGGCTCGACCAATCAGTTATGGAAATTTGTATTGTTGTCCACATATTGATTTGGCAAAATTTTACACCGGATACCCTTCCTGACGTAACCTTCTCCATTTATCCCGCTTGCGACCAGCAATAAGTAAAACACTGGCTTGTGCATCCCATGTGGCTGCATTTGTTAAAAATCACTAAAATTGAAAAAGGAGGAGAAACACAGTCAGTGGGAAGAAAATAGCTAACTAAAGTGACAGAAGACAAATAGGAGTGGACAGCTAGATCAAAACTGAAGTGACGAATAGGAATACAGAGAAAAGTGGTGCAAAGATAAGGAGATAGAAGAGAAGGAGATGAACAGAATGAAGAAAAGGACGAATTAAAGAGGAGGACAAGACAGAGGATAAGGAGAAGGAGAAAGAGGAGGACAGACAGAGGAACAGGGAGAAAGGTGGACAGCAGCAGTAGAAATGACCAGCCAGCCATACACAGAAAGAGAAGGTGACAGGGAGGAGAGGATTAGGACTGAAGGCAGTGTGGACAGTAAGGTGGGAGACACAGGAAGTGACCGCCATTATAGTCAAGTGGACTGAACAGGCCGACATCATTCTACAAGACATAACCCCCAGGTCTACAAAGGACGTCGACATATCTGTCAGTGGGCTTAGTGACCAACAGGTCATGTGCCTTAGACTTCCAGAGCCAGAGAGAGGAATATCTTAAAGTGACTTCAGTGGGCGTGTCAGTAAGATACTCCAGTGTGAGGAGTGGTGCCCTCTTGTATTTGTAACTAAAACACGTATTTCTTGAAGGACATTTAAAAGAAGAATCTCACTTCAAGATCAGTGTAGGCTATGACATGACTTTCTCAATAATCCAGTATATAGCACCTTTTTAATATTTTTATACACACATGTTCTTCACTGATGTCATCATCATAAGCACTGTTGTAAGTCGCTCTGGATAAGAGTGTCTGCTAAATGTTGTAAATTTAAATGTAAATGTAAATCAGAGGGCTAGACCCTCTCCCTCACAAATACTTCTTTTGCCATTTCAGTCAGGGTCTTCCTCAATGCCTGCAGACAATCAAATGGCCGACTGGTGATGTAAATAATTTGACCATCACTAAGGACACCTGTGTGCCCTGTGCCCCACTAGTCACTCTGGTCACTGTGTGATTCTCTTTACTACTAAATACAAAGCTGTGTGGTGACACATGTCAGGGGTCAGTGGTTGTGTGCAGGTTTTTAAATAAAATGGTGCACTGAGAGGGGCATAGGTGGATGTGGTAGTGTGGGGGAGCAGAGCAGCCCTGGAGTGTTGGTGGTGATTTGGCGGAGCGCACTTTACGCCTGCAGACACGTGTGGTTCAGCCAGTGTACTCATTAGCACTCTGGGTTCTGTAATTAGACACCTGCACACCTGTGTGTTTAAAATGAGCCTGAGCAGGATAGTTAAGAACAAAACTGAACAGGAAAGAAAAATGAAAAGACGGAGATGAAGGTTAAATTTGAAATAAAGTAAATGCAGAATCATGGCTGAGGTGATGCAGTGGAACAGAGGCAATTAGTCGAGATGTGGCAAAACCTGCTGAGTGCCCAAGGAGCAAAAGTGACTAGCCGCACTGAGTGGGCTTCTGCTGAAGGCCGAGGGATGGTGGCAGGAGAAAGGAGAAGGTCTCACGAGGTACCCTGCTAAAGGCCATGGGGTGGTGGTGGGAATAAGAGCTGAGTTTGAATACCTCAGCGGTGTCCAGCTAAGGTAGCTGGGGCAGAAGCCGATGTGAATGAAGGATGACTGCCCTTGCCGGTGTTCTCTTAGTATGCTGAAAAGATCTTAAATGGTAATCAGAGGAGACGTCAGTCTTTAAAGGTAGCACAGAAGCTCTTGATTTGTTTAATGGATAAAATCTGACTGTGATTTTTCACTTACTCTTATTTATGGATTATTTACTGTGATTTTAAACTCCACCAAAGAACTCTGTTTGCACCATGAAATATTTATTTACTTATTAACTTTTATTTAAGAATCAGTGCAATTTATTTTGGTTTTGAACAACTCTGATTGATAATAAGACTACTAAGCACTTATGCATCTAGCCTTAAATAGTGTGCTCATGCCCAGTTGGTTCACCTGGAGGATGGAAGGACCAGGGGCCTGATGTATAAACGGCACGTACATACTAAAATGGTGGGTACGAATGTTTCCATGCTCAAATTGTTATGTATAAAACCTGAACTTGGTGTAAAGCCACACACATTTTCACAGTAGCTCCAACCCTGGCATACGCAAGTTCTCCGCTCGGTTTTGCAAACTTGCGCCACCCAGCGTCAAAGCAGTGCTACTGTTCCTGTGTGGTTACCCTTTCTTTTTTAGATCCACATCCCTGACGAGGCGTTATAAATACACTGAAATTAACTGCATTTTGTTTAGTAGTTTAAGGCATCTGATTGTAATTAACCTGCAGCAATATAATGGTCCATGGAATGGCCAAAGTATTCCAAATACCATAACTGCTTTAACGTTGTTACTCCCACTGCACCTTTTCCTTCTCCTTTCAGCTGCTCCCGTTAGGGGTTGCCACAGCAGAGCATCTTTTTCCATATCACTCTCACTGTCCCATTCGGAGTATTTATATCACTGTATCTGAATGGGGAATCACAGATCTACAGCAGCTGATCGGAAAGAGAATTATCGGTAGACAGCATCAAGCACACGCTGCCTCAGACATGCTGCCTCTCGAACTGCCCTCACATGACAAATGCTTCAGAGCCTTTCCTGTACGGACCTAGCGGTTCAGAAACAGTTTCATCCCAAGAACTATAAACGCACTCAATCAGTCCATCAAGTGCTCCTTGTAGAACTGTTTGTACTTATAAGTACAATTACCTCACTGTAAACTTGCACTAGTTATAATATTGCACAACCTGAGCCACTTTATAAAGTGCGTATTTACATATGATGACGATATCATTTTTAAAATGATATACAGCAAAATATGTTTATTATATTATACAGATTAAACTTTAACTTCATTTAAATAATCTAAATTGTTAATAATTAAACATGTCAGGACACGGTGCCGCAGCGCTAGTGAGGAGCTGGCTCTCTGTTCTTGGATTGTTCCTGCCTTGCGCTGTATTCTTGCTGGTGCTGGCGCAACACTGGATGGATAAATGGTTAGAATAATTAAACATGTACTATGAAGATATTTCAATGTTCCTTAAAAGTTTTGAAGAATCGGCGTTCTAAGCTTACAGATGGCTTAACATCTATTACAGAGCTGATTGTGTGGTGATTGGTTGCTTGGAGAAAGAAAAGGAAGGACAGGAATTGGAGGTTAGTACGTTTGAAAGAGACAGCACTGATACAATAAAGTATTTCATCAAAGGTTGCACATGGCACAGCAAGCATCTTACGTGAGACATGAACAATCACGTGCTCCAACGTGTTCCCATGTTTAATAACATGCTCTAACTGCTATCATCATGAAAATGATATCACATATACATCTCAGTATTTTAATTATTCAGAGAGCTGTAATATCACGAATGTAATGGATTCTGTGTCCTGTCGAGGAAGAGAAAGCCCGTTTAAGAAGCACATAGTGATTCACACACAGATCACATAGAAGATCAAATACAAAACAAAGCATTTATCGTGCTACTTTAGTTACGATGGGATTTGAGAAAGTAGTAAATTAAACGATTTTAAGATGAAGTTTATGATGTTCTACTTTAATGACAAAATAAACTATGTGATTTAAATGGAAATTTCAAGATTAAAGTTGACATTTTGTGCTTTTTTCTCATTGTGTCCCTATTTTTTTTTTCTTTTCTCTGTACCCTAATAAGCTTTCATATGACACTCAGACGGTGGGCTACGACTCATCTTTTTACGGCGACTTTGATATGTGACCACTTCTTTTTTATTTCGGGCACTGTGCGACTTTGTGAACGTGAGCTTTCGAGTTTCTCCGACACGCTATGTCACTCAATCAACTTCCTTTTGTTGTTTATACCACTGTTTAAAAAAACAAATAGTACGTTTTTCTTTGCCTCCACTTGGTATTCGCTGAAATTCTTCTTTTTTCCCTCATGCTTTTGCCATTGCCTTTTCACAGAAGGCTGAGCTTAAGGGCTATTTATATTGATTTGCATATTCAAAGAGGCGTAATTCTGGGAGGAGTTGGGGCGGGATAGCAGGTGCTTGAACATGCGTTACTTTTCACGCTTATCTGGATTTGTGTAGCGGAAGAACGTGGAAGTTGGCGTTCGCACAGATTTTCTGGATTTTTTTGTGCATATGAATATTTCTGCTTTTGTGCTTATGTCATGTTATAGTGTGAGTTCTACGCACGGCGTTATACATGAGGCCCCAGGACAGGAACAGTACCTCCCATGGAATGCCAGAAGGCATCCGCCCTGGTGCGTGTTCGGGCCACAGGAACAGAGCTTGGAAGCTCAACATTGTGGTGATCCACGGCCATCACCAGGGTGTGCCTGGATGGCTCAGAAGGCATGGTATGCAGCACTTCCACCACACCAGGAAGTGCTGCTGGACCTGGAAACAGGTACACTCTGAGTGCTTCTGGGTGCCCATACAGCACTTCTGCCACATCAAGAGGTGCTGCAGGAAGGTCATCAGGGAGCACCTGGAGCACATCCGAGTGCATTATAAAACAACAACAACAACATTTATTTATATAGCACATTTTCATACAAAAAGTAGCTCAAAGTGCTTTACATAATGAAGAAAAGAAAAATAAAAGACAAAATAAGAAATTAAAATAAGACAACATTAGTTAACATAGAAAAGGAGTAAGGTCCGATGGCCAGGGTGGACAGAAAAAACAAAAAAAAACTCCAGAAAGCTGGAGAAAAAAATAAAATCTGTAGGGGTTCCAGGCCACGAGACCGCCCAGTCCCCTCTGAAAGGGGCTGCCTCATTCCAATCAGGGAGCCGGAGTTGGGAAGAGGACGGAGCTTGTGAGAAGAGGAGTAGAGATGGCAGAAGACTTAAGAGATATAAAAAGGACTGAGCCTTGTGAGTTTGAGCATTGTGTATTGTGCCAAAGAAGAAAATAAAAATGTTAACTTGTGTAAGCATGCTTCTTGTGTCTGTCTGTGCCGGGTTAAGCACTGGTATAGCACCATCTACTGTCACAATAGATAAATAGATACCTATAGATACTTTATTGATCCAGAGAGAAATTCAAGTACTAGTATCTGCCAGAAATTATACCAAGATAATACAAACATTCAAGTACACACTATGCAAATAACAACTGCTATGTAAATAATACAATCTCAATACACTAGGTTTGGAATCTTGCAGTCCAATTCAGGTAATGTAGATGGCGCATACAATAATTTCATTGCAGTGAGAATTGTGCAGATAATAATACTACAAAAGTGACAAGTGGCACATTTCTCTATTATATAAAAAAGTCCTAGGACAAGATGAGACTTTTTAGCGTGTGACGAGAAAAGACTTTTTAAGAGACATAATTTCATGTCCTGAGAGATGAGACTTTGTGCCAAGAGATTTAAACACGCCCGGAGTCGTAAATAAAAGACAAAGAGTAAATGACAAAGTAGAATGTCATAAAGATGTTCAAAAACGTTGGCGTGATACACACGCACAGCAGGTTAGAGATAATGGAAGTACTAAAATTTGAAAGTCTCATAAAAATGATAGTAAAGATCTTATTAGTCCTAACAAATGGAAATTATTACTCAGTAAAATAACAGAACAGTGAAAAGAGATTGAATATATGGTCAAAGGTGATATGACAGAAGTATGTAGATATTGTTTGGATTTAAACTTTAAATCGGAGACTTGTAAATTGTCTAATTCGTGTTGCCATCAGGGAGAAGTAGGGTTTCTTCCCAATGAAGAGGCGTATGCATGAGAATTAAAAGATTTGTTGTTTAATGAAAGTGAAATCCGGCAGAGATGCAAAGTGGTTGGCGTATAGCGCAGGCCGGAGGGTTGGCGAGCAAAGCAAGCAGGTGGCAAAGCCCCCTAGTAATATTAAAGTGACAAATACTAAAATGATGCATTATTAAAATAAAATAAAATATAGTGACATGGCTTATGCTGATAGGATAACATGTTTAAAGTGACTCATAATGAATGAAAAAAAAAACAAAGTTATATAGTAGTGACCTACAGTAAAATATCAGATGTAGATTATAGCTAATACACTTAATACAGCTTATGAGCAGAGAAGGGGCATCAGGCCAAGAATTCAACCACCGCCACCCTGTTTTGGAAGAGTTAAAGTGTCTAATGGCTCAATGGGCAAAATATCTCTTATATCTGTCCATATTGCAGTTCTGTGATAGCAGTCTACCACTATAAAAAACCCTCTACTTAATTATGGTGGTGTATAGTGGGTGATGTTTATTGTTCATAATAGATAGCAGCTTGCACAGTGTCCTTCTTTCTGCCACCATCAACAGAGAGTCCATTTCTATACCAGCCACAGATCCTGCTCACCAGATCAGCTTGTCAATACACTCAGCATCTCTTTTCTTCAAGCTACCTCCTCACCAGCACACGACAGTATAGAAAAGAGTACTGGCAACCACCGACTGATAGAACATCTGCAGGAGTTTCTTACATTTGTATGTTAAAGGAGCTCAGCATCCTTAGAAAACAGAGCCAGCTTTGCCCCTTCCTGCACAGAGCCTTTGTGTCCTCTGACCAGTCCAGCCTGTCATCCAACTGCACTCCAAGGTATTTACAGGTCTTCACCCACTCCACATCAACCCCTTCAATACAGACAGGTTTCAGCAGTGGTCTAGACCTACAGTATTCCATGACCATCTCATTGGTTTTGGAATAAATAGCATAAGTTAAAAAGAAAAACTTCATACAAAGTTGCAGAATAGTGCAATTATAAAGGAGATGTGCAAATTATGATGTTCAAGTAAAAGTGTGAATGTGTAGTGTGTATGGATGTGCATACACATTCATGTACATACACTGTACACACACACATCTTCATATAGTATATGACAGAATGTATATAATATACAAAGAACTGAAGCTAAGTTACTGGTTCTCAAACAAGTCTCTCAAAGGCTATGGCTCTGGGAAAGAAACTAAAGAGGAGTCTGTTAGTTTTAGTTTGAATTGGCCTGAAGCATTTACCAGAGGAGAGTTTTTTGGAATAAGTGATGAGCGGGTGAGATGAGTCCGTGGTGATCGTTTTGACACAGTTAGTTACATAAGATATCTACAGGTCTGCTACAGATAGTAGAGCACAGCCAAATATTTTCTCAGCATACCTCTCAACACTCTGTAATGTATTTTTGGAGTGTGCCATTGCTGAACCAAACCAGGCAACATGTGATTTTTATTCTTCTTCTTCTGGCTGCTCTCATTAGGGGTTGCCACAGCGGATCATCTTCTTCCATATCTTCCTGTCCTTGTCATCTTGTTCTTTAACACCCATCACCTGCATGGACTCTCTCCCCACATCCATAAACCTTCTCTTAGGCCTTCCTCTTTTCCTCTTGCCTGGCAGCTCTATCCTTAGCATCCTTCTCCCAATATACTTAACATCTCTCCTTTGCACATGTCCAAACCAACACAATCTCGTCTCCCAACCGTCCAACTTGAGCTGACCCTCTAATGTCCTCATTTCTAATCCTGTCCATCCTCGTCACACCCAATGCAAATCTTAGCATCTTTAACTCTGCCACCTCCAACCCTGTCTCCTGCTTTCTGGTCAGTGCCACCATCTCCAACCCATATAACATAGCTGGTCTCACTACCATCCTGTAGGCCTTCCCTTTCACTCTTGCTGATATCCGTCTGTCACAAATCACTCCTGACACTCTTCTCCACCCACTCCACCCTGCCTGCACTCTCTTTTCACCTCTCTTCCACACTCCATATTACTCTGTACTGTTGATCTCAAGTATTTAAACTCATCCACCTTTGCCAACTCTATTCCCCTCGTCCTCACCATTCCTCTGACCTCCCTCTCTTTCACACACATGTATTCTGTCTTGTTCATATTGATACTATATTTGAGAATGTGATTACACTTTCAATTATGGCTTGGTAAAATTGAACTAGGATTGGCTGGGAGATATTTAATTTCTTTAGTTGGCGTAAGAAATACAATCACTGCTTTGTTTTTTTAGTGATGGAAGTAATATTAAGGTTCCAGCTTAAAGTGTTTGTGATAGTTGTGCCCATAAACTTAAAGGGTTCCACCAAGCCGACTGCAATGAGTACAGAATCATTCATTTTAAGTGGGAGAGGTGGCAACTGCTGTTTGTGAAAGTCAATGACTTGTTAAGTTTATCAGGGAGGAATGAATCTGAGTAAGTGCTGGGAGATGTCTTCTTTTTGTAATTTGTAACAGAATGAAGGCTTCTCTATTACAGAGTAGTGATTGTTTGCTGAACATTGAAATTCCAGTTTATTTTAGAATTTCCATTTAACATATCTGATTGCTTTGTTTAGCCAATTCATGGCCTGTCTGTAAGTGTCCTTATCACCAGTTTTATGTTCTTCTTTCTTTCACTTGATGGATATTACTTAGTTCATTGAACCATGTCTCTCCTTTGTTATAAATCACAACAACTCTTCACAGCAATCTAATGCTCCAACTGACTCATCATTCCATGAGCGAACTGATTTCTTTACTGGTTTAGCTAATTTTAGCTGTTGTTTATAAGTGGGTAGCATCTGTAGCATAACATGGTCAGATTTCTCTTTTCATTTAACTTCAAATGTCAGACTGGTCAATTCAATTTAATTTTCAATTATTTATAATTATTATTATTATTATTATTATTATTATTATTATTATTATTATTATTATTATTATTATTAACAGTGATTACTACTGACATGTCTGGCACCTGTGCTGCTCTCGTTCTTCATTTGTCTCCTGTCTTTGTCAAAAGAAATGACGCCTTACCAATGTGTGACTGATTTTAATATTCTAACATTTTGCATGAATATTTCTGATAATATTTGTAAAAGCTTGTAAAGAACCCACCATCTTTATTCCATCCCCTTACTGTCCACCAGCCAGTCCTGACTTTTATAAACAGATGTCATTGAAAAGGTAGGACATTAAGAAATGAGCCGCTGTTGTGTCAAATTCAAACTTTGTGGACACAAACATGTCACTCATGTGACCCCCACATGTCCCGTTTATGTTAAGCTCTGCAGTGACCAGAATGACAACATGTCTACACATCCTGAGTCCTGAATGACATAAAGAAATCCCACTTTGTCACCCCCCTTGTCACCTTCTACAAGTCCATGTGGCCTCTCAAGTGCAGGACGCTGTCAGTCTCATTCCTTGAGGTTCATGTCCAATATTAATGTCCGTGTGTCCATTTCAATGACTTCTCACCTGTCAGTACAGCATGAAGGCAGGAGACCCTCTCAGGTGTTTGGTGCCTTACTTATAAGAACAGCAGTGGTCTCAGGTTCAAACAGGCTCAGTAAAAAGTAAAAATGCCAGCAGTCATTGAGCCTTTGAGCTCTGTGGCCTTCTGTCTGTCTGCCTGTCCCTCCTCATGTTCACACTTCTCTTTCTTTATCTCTACAGCCTGCACTCATGTGGTCTCACCTCCAGATGTTCCTCATCTCTCTCCTCAGTCCTCTCTTCTCCACACTCACAGATGACTGAACTGAACCTAAACTTCAACAAACTGGAAGATTCAGGAGCTCATCAGCTGTGTGAAGGTCTGCGGACCCCAAACTGTAAATTAGAGATACTGGAGTAAGTAAACAGGGTACGATGTATGAGGTTATGAAGTCACAGCTGACAAGCTGATGGACGGACTGATCACAGGACACCACATGGACTGACTGAAGGAAGGAGAAGGACAGGCAGTGGGACGAGAAGGACAAAGAGCAGTGGACAAGTGGAGCTGGACAGAGGTGACAGACAGGGAGGACAACAAAGATAATGAGAGATGACAGGAGGAGAACAAGAAAGAGGAGAAGTGTGAGATGAACTGAGAAAAGGAAGAGAAGAAAAGGTGGACAGACAGAGGGATAAGGACACGGGGAGGAGAGGTGACAGGATCAGGAGAGCAGGCAGAGTGGACAGGAGGAGAGGGTGGACAGGGTTATTGCGGTCACTTGGAACTATCAAGACAGAGAAGAGCCAATGTCAGTGGATAAGGTGGTGAGGTGAGGAGGCTTCAGGCCTGACTAGGCCTTAGAAAGGAAATCAGGCTTTTAAATTCAAAATAAAATCAAAAAGAGTCTCAGAGGCGTGAAGTGTGTCTGACCAGAGGGAGAACCGTGAAAACTCCAGCTGGAGCAGAGACAAGTCCACAAGACACACACAGAGATAATAAATAATGACTAAATAGAATAAAAATAACAGATAATACAGAATTAAAAAAATAATAAATGAACAGAATAATGTTATAAAAACAATGGAAAACAATGAAGGAGAATAATAAAAAAAAAAAGCTGTCAGCAGGCGCCATGGAGGACCCCCGGCCTGACTAAAACACCTTCACTGAGATGAGATGAAACCAAAAGGCCTTCAGAGGACGGTTACCTGATAGGACAGTGAACTGAGTGACCAGCAGGCTGACACACATGTCATGTGACTTAGGAACACTGTGGAGATTTCTGGGAAGTTGACCTGAGTGGGCGTGTCACTGTGATAGTACAGTGTGTGAGGTGGGGGCCTCTTATGTTTGTAACTCACTCTTGTGTCCTTCACAGGCTGCTGTTTAATGGGATCAGTGAGAGTGAAATGATGAACCTGAGGTTACTACAGGAGGAGCTGAACAGGACTGGACGGCAGGTGAATATTAATACAGAAGAAGACTGAACATGTTGATCATCTGACCCCGGTGATGGCACCCCCTGTCCATTTCCTCTAAATTCTTCTCTTTATTCTTTTATAATCTCCTCAGCTGTCCTCCACATTTAATAAACTCTCCATGTCTTCTTCACAGCCTGTGTGATTCCTCTTTAAAGTCACTTGTGTTTCTCCACCCTGTGACCCTGAACTGGTAACCAAGCTCCACAAGTTCAGACCAGAGACATCTGACTTTCATCACCCAGAGAACCACAGTGAGAATTGTCCTCTTAAACTAGCTGGGGTCACAAAGCCCACTGAGGGGAGCAGCAGGAGTAAACACGAGTGGACATTCCAGTTGAAGGGTGATGGAAAGTGAGGCCAATCTTGGCATTAGTGACAAATTCTAGACAGGCACCGGGCTGTCACAGGTCAAGCTGATGGCCACCTCAACAGAAAACTTATAAGCCTACTGCTCCTCAACATCATGTGGTGTTGTTTGAACCTGTGTCTGTTTCACAGAAGAGCTACAAAGACAAAGATGGTTATAGAGACAGGAGAGATGGGGGACAGATGAGTACAGAAGAGGAGAGTCAAATAGGACAGAGGGGGACAATAAATGGAGGAGATAAGGAACATTTAAATGTGAAACCGTGGAAAAGCTGAGTTACATTAGAATGGAGAAGAGAGTTTGATTTCCAAGGTCAGCAGCCTTGAAGGAGACATGATGGCCATCTACACCTCTTCTGAGCCGAGAAGGCTGAAGATCTTTGTGAACAAAAAGACTCTGCTCTGCATCAGTTGTGGTTCAAGCAGATCCATAACATGTCAGAATGTGAAGAAGCGAAGTTGGATGACATCCTCCACTAGAAAGAGGAGTGAAGTGAATAATATAATAAGAGTACAAGGATGTAGAAGTGAGGAGGTGACAGTAAATATGACAGACAGTGATGCAAGTGCAGATGTCATGAGGAGTCACAGATTGTGGACTCTGATTATTTCACTGATGACTGATGAGGATGACAACAGTATTGGACCACCATAATGAGTGATAATTAATGAGCTGCGCACAACTGAACTACTACTACTGTTCTTACTGTGGTGGATGTAGACATATGTTGTTTGACATATGCATGTTAAATTGGTTTAATTGACACGAGAGTATCATTGCTGTATTCTCCGAATGAAGCCGAAAAAATTATAATTATAGATGTATACTATATGACTTACGGTTTTGAACAAAATTAAGCGTTCCATAAAAAGGTTGCACGATTTACCTAATTTTTTATATATATACTAGCCGACACCCACCGTAGCATATGGCGGAGTAAGTATAGGAATGGAAAACGGTGAGAATGGAATTCAGAAATCAAGAAGGAAGAAATACCTCTTGAAAGACACAGTTGTGAATAGGTGTTTTGCTGGAGACGACAGATAATGAGTTGAAAGATCTAACCCAAGAAAAAGCCACGTACAACTGACAGTGGGAGAAGACTGGTTGTTTTAGATTAACGCAAATCTTTGCAAACGTTTGTCCTTGGGACTTGTTGATAGTCATGGAGAAGGTGAGTCTGAGTGGGAATTGTGTGCATTTAAATTTAAAAGGGAGATTGGTGTCGGAAGGAAGGAGAGAGATTCTGGTAATGAAGATTGTTTCAGAATTTTGGATAGAGATCAGTTTGCACTCAATAATATGTGTATGTATTCGGGTAACAATGAGTCTTGTTCCGTTGCAAAGACCTGCCAGTTGGTGTGAGGGTGTGTAAAAACTCCTGTGGATATGTTAGTTGATCATTAGGATCGTCACTGACCACTGTATCTACACTCTTGAAGGTCACTTTTTCACCCTGTATAAGATCAAGAACTTTGTTGTTAATATGTAGAGAATCATCATTTGTGACGCTCAGTATTCCTCTTGCAGCAAGTTCTTGGGGAGTCACAGTCGAGAAATTAATATCACCTGTAAAGTTTAGCAACTGGGTCTTGTTGTTGTGGTAAACATTGAAAAGGTAGTTCTGCCGTGTCTCCAGTTTTACTTTCCCCAACTTGAAGAAGCCATTGAACAAATTGAGTTTCACTTTCGAGAGCTCTCATATTTTTTGTGAGTTTTAGGACCTTCATTTTGTTCCACAGCCTGTGCTTGTTGATGCAAGAGGCAACGGTGAGGGTTTGAGAACCGCGGAAGATAACAGGCAGTATTTGGCGGAAAGCTCCACCGAGAAGAATGGTTTTATTACCGAAAGGTGCATTTTCGTGAGTGAGATCTCGCAGTAGTCTGTCAACAGCTTGAAATGCATAACAATGCGTCATTGGTGCTTCATCCCAGATGATAATTTTCACTTCAAGTATATTATTGGCATCGTTGGTATTTGGCTTCACGTTGCAGGTTGATGTTGGTGTGATTTGAAGAGGTATTTTGAACACGGAATGTGCAGTATGGCCGCCAGGTAGCAAAGTTGCTGTGAATCCAGTTGAAGCAACCGCTATTGCTACGTCTCCTCTACCTCTCACAGAATGAATGAGGGTTTTGTATACAAAGGTCTTGCCTGTTCCTGCAGGGCCGTCGAGAAAGAAACATTTCTTGGAATGAACAGGTGGATTGTATATTGCCTGTAGTACTGTTTGTACGACTGTTCGCTGATCATCATTGAGTTGTTGTGTGTAATCTGAAGCTACTTTTTGTTCGTAGAGAATGTCAACACAGGTTGGAGTATAAGGTGGGATGAATTCAGTGACTGGGAGATGAAATTGTTGAAGAGTCATACCATAGCACTTGAGTATTTCATTAATTTCTGAGAGATCATACATCGGGGCAATGTCAGTGGAATATTTAGTAAACAGGTCTTTGCAAATTGCCAGTTTATGTGTTTGCCATTAGTCCGGGACTTTGACAGGTTCCCCAAAGGCACAAATGATAGTGAAGACTTGTCTCATATGTACAGGCATCTTAGTTTGTGTCGCTTCATAAAGAGTGTCGTGCCAAATCTTGTCATCGTTAAGGAGACCTAACTCTTGACATGCTGCTTTAAATGAGCTGCATATGTTTCCATTTATGGTTCTAAGCTCCTGGAAAGTAGTAGCTCCTGGAAACCATGTTAAGAGGGCGCGTAAGTAGTAGCATTCAGAGTCTTGAATAGAGACAATTGGCATTCTACCTATAGCGTTACTTTTTCGTAGTCGTCGCTTCCACATACTAGCCTTGGAATCAAAAGTATAATAGTGTGGAATGTCTATATAGTGGTGTGATTTCACATGAGTAACCATCTTATTCAGGTCAAACCATGCTGTTAGCATGGTTTTTCTCGTTGCTTCTCAATTTAAGGTTTCTTCTTCGAGACCTTCATGAAACAGGACAGTTTGTTGTTCGGGAAGATGGACAGGTAATCGTATAATTGTGTGAGATTTGTTTTGATATACTGTACTCATTAAGACACCACATAGCTCCTGGAGCACTAACATATCTTCCGTCCAAAAAAGTTGTCATTTCATCATGAACCAAGTCATCGTTAGCATGTTCTTGCTGTAAGGTAATGGAAGCTGCATCGGAACCTTTGTGAACATCATTTGTAGAGATTATTTGATGGACTTTATAGATGAGCAAACTTCAACATTAATATGTGCTTTGAATTTTTTTAGATTGCCGCTGGAGTGTAAAATACTAAATGTATTCCACATTGATAATCTGTACGTGTAAAATTGGCATTGAGTAAACCTGATTTGGTTTTTGGTTCTTTTATTGGGAACATGTTGTAAAGCTTTGTGCCAGCCAATGTCTCCGTAAGGGAATAAAAGTGTGTAAACCATAGGATCACAATTCATATTGAGCGTGGAAATCTGTTTACAGGATTTTCCTCTGGGATAGATGCAAATATCCCTTTCAGCAGGGGGTTCGCCATCTTCTCCGACAAAAATCAATGCAAGATCGGTGTGACATGTTGGGGCATTGTATCGTCATAAATCCTGCCCAGGGTTTTCCCAACTGTCCATATCCTGAAGAGGTAGAAATGTTAGCGTATAGTGGAGAGATTTGGTGATAAATTTGCCCGTGTATTTTAAAACAGTATGGTCCATGGCCAGGAGGTTGAGTTATCTGTGCACCCATGGAAGCAAACGCTAGAGAAGAGTTGTATTCTCGAATGTGTTCACGATAATTTTTACCTTCTGATGTTTGCTGTGTAAGAAGCTGTTGTAAAGACACAGGTGGCTCCCGCAAGGGTGGTAAAGCTACTTTACCGTCGTGGCAGCACCTGAAGTACTTGTTGGATGTATTACGCTCAGCAGGCCAGTATAGTGCATGACAGTGTTTGCTCTGCTGGTCTGGAGTCCCAATGTTGTACTCTTGGACGGGAAGACAGGAATGAGGTGAAGAAGTACCTATGGTAACGGGAAGACAATTGTGTGTATGTTTGCTGAGACTGCGTTGGTTTGGAAACGTTGCTTTGCAGATGTCGCATTGCAAGAGTTGTGAATGAGTTTTGTTGTGTTTAGTCAGACAATCCTGTGTAGTGAACTTCTTATTGCATTTCTGGCACTCATATAGTCGTTGAGAAGAATGCCTTTTCTTGTGTTTAGCAAGTGAGGTTCGCATTTGAAAAGTTTTGTTGCAGGAATCGCACTGGAAGAATGTGTTACTGGAGTGGGAGTCAGGTAATTTTTCAACGGAGTGAATTTTTATGTGTTTGTGAAGATAGTTCTGCATTGTTAAACGTTTTGTGCAAGTGTGACACTGAAACAATTTGTCATTGCAGTGAATTTTATGTTTGGCAAAGCTGGGTTCTGTTTTGAAAGGTTTACTACAAATGTCACAGAGGAAGGCTGTACCAGTAGATGAAACTGTAGTGTTTTGTGGAAGAGAAGAATGACTGAGGACTGATGTGTTGGTGTTATCAGACATTATGTGCTGCTGCAGAGACATGATCAGAATCGGTAGGAGGGCTTCATAGTGGCCATTGTCCAGTTGTCCTGAGTACAGAAGGTAAATGAAGAGAGTATTTCCAGAATTGTAAATGCTAGGCGGGATGTTGGGGTCGTGTTTGAAGTAAATGACAATGGTAGCATGGAGAATCTCTGAAAGAGCTTGGATTTCAGCTTCACCACCATAAACTCCAGATGTTGCCATGTATTGATAATACTCCTGACCTGTTGTGATAACTCGATTTGTGTTGGAAAGAACAACAGGAAGAACGTCTCCAAATCTGTCCCAATGTGATGCAACAAAATCTGCTACCCTATGTCGTAGTGAGAGTACATTGCCTTCCTCAACCGTTTGTGTCAAAAAATAACCCACTGATAGGAACAGGCATTTGCCGGATCACAGAATAGAGATGACATTGTACAAAAACCTGTCGACAGAGAAGATATTATCATTCATTTTATAACAAACGATTAGGAAACCACCGTCGCAGTATAATGAAAATAGCAAGGTGTATGGGAGGCCACAGGCAGCGTGGGGAAGGGTTTGAAAGAGGATGAATAAGAATCGAGAAATGCCATGTCGGCTATGTGTGGGTGGGACCGGTTTTGAGGTGGAAGCAGGACGAACCAGAAGAGAAATATATATAAAAGATAAAGTTGATATATGACAATATATCTTTGACACTATGTATCAGACAAAGGAAATCACATCAATCCACAAGAACAATAATGAATTGCCATCTGAAGTGTGCAATGTCAATACGAATTACAAAATATAACTAGAGAGTTAAGTGTCAGATAGACTCTGAAAATATAGAGGTCAATGCCTTTGAGTGTGCTGAGGCTTCACAAAGATTCAGTAACCAGTGACCATGTCTGCTCGAGACTTCGAAGCCCTGTCACGATGCAATCCAGTACTCATGTCTTCTCAGTGCTTCCAACCAAGCTTGACGATTCCAGTGCACATGTCTGCTTACTGCTTTCAATCATTATTCATCGAACTCCCGTTTGAAGTACATATGGCATCAACATATTAACTGCGCTGTGTCTCTCAGCCTCTCTGATGAGCTCCGGATTGACACCTTTGAATGTTTGGTGCAGCAGAGCAAATTCAACCTGATCTACCACAGTGGGTTTGTTATCACCTTATTCAATGGAGGGGTTCATGGATGTCAAATGGCGATGAATAGAAGATGAATTAATGTAAATACGTAAGCTGCCTTACGCAATTAGTTATCGCATTTTGATGGCAATTCTAAGTGAGGATGATTCCCAAACAGATCTCTTATGCGATCCTTCCATAGTATCTCTCAAAATTATTTAATTCAAATTGGTTATAAAGATTTCACTCCTCATCATTTTATTATTATTATTAATTTTGCTGAGTCTTTAATTCGGATCGAACTCGGGCTAACACTACGCTCAGAATTTGAAAAGCAACAACCTTAGTCAGTTGAGCCACTGACGGCGTCTTTTCTTCATAGCAAACTCGTTACATTTGCGCTCCACAAAATATTGTAAAGTATTAATAAATGAAATATTTCAATACTTGATCGAATAATAACATCTGTGATTTAAAGATTTCACCTTTTCTTTCTCAAATGTGCTTACCTATATACTGTATATCATGGCAAAGTACAGGGATAAACCTTTATTTTCCGTCTACTCCGTTTTAATTAAGTCAGAACAAAGAAAACATTTACGGCTATTAAATGTGATCTCAAGAAAAGATGAGTATTAATTATAATACTAATAACAGGAGCGATTATAATGATACAGTGCAAAAGTAAATACTAATTGAAAGAGCCGGGAATCCATGAGGTGAGGCGTCTTATTTTGTTTAACTCTTGCTATCGTACAGTACATTCTGCCTGTTGGCGTTAGTTATATTTATATTTTTTAGACATCAAACACTAGAAACTGCTGACGAACCCTTCTCTTCGTTGTCAGTCTGTAGCAACGAAAAAATAAAAGCAAAAAGAGTTGTAACAGACATCATTGAAGTGAGGGAAAAGAAAAAGGGTGGATCGCCCCGTAAATTCGTAGAACAGAAGGCAGGTTTAAAGTTTGGAAAAGAGTGTAAGAAATGGCATAAACAGAGTAATGGAAGGTGGCCAGAGGAAGGGACAGGTTATTTATATGAGGTGCAGGAGATTAAGAGAATGTTAATGGCAAAAGCTGCTTCGGGATGTTATGGCTCGGGTCCATATGGGATGGACAAGTTTGAAAAATGGGTAAAAGTAATAAAGGATAGAGCATTAGACAATGTCAGGAAACATGCATATGATTTAGAAGCCAAGGCACACATGGAGCAAGAGAAAAATAAAGAGCAAGAAAAGATTATTGCAGTTTTGAGTACTACCAAACTAAAAGGAGATAAATTAAAGGAAAAGGAAAAAGATGTTTATAGGAAAAGGAAGGAACTGTTACACTATCCAGCATTGCCTCCTCCGTATCTCCCACAACCTCAGCCTTTTGCTCTTCAAGCTCAAGGTGAAGAGGAGCCAAAAAATGAGGAGAAGGAGGAGGATTATGGGCAAATAAAAAGATGGATGATGTTCACCCATATGCTATTCATGCTGAACGCAATATTAGAGAAAAACAAATTAAGACTCAAAGTAAATTGCTGGCAGCACAGTTGGCATTCTACTGTATTCTGGAGAACTGGCAGGCCGAGGTAGGGGTCGTGGAAGAGAGTCATACAGGGGTGGGAAAAGGGATTTCGAGTTTCAGCAACAAGATGGCTGCGGAACAACTGGTTTACAGGATGGAGGACAACATACATGTTATTTGTGCAGCCAATTGGGACACTTTAAGAGGAACTGCTCGAATCGCCCTATGCAATCCAATCAGGCCGGCGCAGGGGGTGTTGTGCAGTGGCCAGCGCCCCAGACCTGGACCCAGACCCCTGCCCAGATGTGGCCACAACCCTAGGGATCTGCAGGGATAGGTGACGTGATGGGCTAGTACGCCGCCGTGACTCGGCAACCTGAAGCTGACCCAATGCTTACTCTCCTAGTTGATGGTAGATCATTGTCCTTCCTAGTGGACACTGGGGCAACTAGGTTTACTCTGCAATCCTCCCAGGTGTCGGGAATCCCCATCAATGAAATGACTGTGAATATTGTTGCAGTGGCCGGAGGTTCGCACCTATTACATCAGACTGTACCTTTAAGTGTTGTTTCACCTTTAAACTCATTCACTGTCTCTTATTCCATTTTGCTCAGTGACGCTTGCCTGGTGAATCTGCTTGGATGTGATCTGATGGCAAAGCTACAAGTTTCAGTGACTGTCTCTCTTACGGGCACAGATATCACTTCACAGGCATTTGGACTGTTTTCTCTACAGTGTACTACCTATTATGCAGCATGGGTGCTCAAGAACAATGATTTTCTTTGCATCAAGATTCCTCTGGTTCTAACCCAGCTCTCTCAGCTGCACTGTACAGCTCGCTATTTTGATCATCAGTTAGATGAGTCATGGACTGTATATTTTGAGACTTGTCCTTCCGAAGAAACAATTTTAATGACTTTTCTTTACCTTTCAGACGATAAAGCTGCAGCAGCCATTCATCTCACTGAACAACAGCGCATATGGTTTTTCCCAGGCTTTGTCCCACATGTTTCCTATGGCAAGACTGGCTCTATCCAGTGGAATGATTTAGGTATGTGGGTTAGACAGTGTAAGATGTTGCAAGACTGGTAGCATCAAGGTCAGGGTGTTTGGGTGTCTCCCACAGGGGTTCAAAAGATTGAAATAAATGAACATGTAGGGGTAGTTCGGAGAGTGTTAGAGTCAGGTTCCCCTATAATGTCACCATCTCCTCCTCTGCCCCCTCCCACATTGCCATGGTTAGATCAGCTCCCTTCTACTTTGTGGGCACAAGGGGAAATGATTTTGGTCTTATTATCGTCCCCATAAAGCTCAGTACCCACTCCCAGTGGAGGCAGAGGAAGGAATTAGTAAAGTTCATTCAGATTTGGTGTAACAAGGTGCAATAGTTGAAATCCTCTATTCTCCAGTAAATTCTCCCATACTCCCTGTAAAAAAAGCGGATGGATCCTGGAGGTTCGTCCAGGACTTGCAGGGGGTGACGAGAGCAACTATTGTGCCTAACCCTGCAACTATCCTCTCCACTGTCCCATCAGCAGCAAACTGGTTCTCTGTGATTGATTTAGCAAAAGCATTCTTTTCTATTCCTGCTCACCCAGATTCTCAATTTTGGTTTGCTTTCACATTTAAGGGTAAAAGATGGACTTGGACAGTTATGTCCCAGGGTTACACTGAATCTCCATGTGTTTATGGTCAAGAACTAGCTCATAATTTGGAGGGCTTCCTTCCTCCTAGAGGTAGTGTTCTTATTCAGTATGTAGATGATTTGTTGCTTTACTTCGACTCAAAGGAGAATTGTGAAAAGGACTCCAAAGCTTTATTTTTTTATCTAGAAGAAAATGGCCATAAAGTTTCACGCTCCAAACTCCAGCTGGTTACACAAAAAGTTCAATACCTAGGTCATATTTTAACTCCGGGAGAACGGTCTCTTTCCAACTCCCGTATCGAGGCCATAAGATTTGTGCCTCGTCCTGAAACTAAGCAACAGTTGCTATCTCTTCTCAGCATGATTGACTATTGCCGACAGTGGATATTTTGCAGAACAGGCATGCCCTTTACAAGATCTGGTACATGGAAAAGATCTTGCCCTGACAGATCCCATTGAGTGGAACCCTGAAGCAGACACAGCCCTATTTCAATTTGAAACAAGCTCTGACGTCAGCCCCTGTCCTTGGCATTCCAGATTACAAAAAGATTTTTTACCTTTATGTTGATGAAAAGAAAGGGTTTATGTCTATTCCAAATGTTTGGATCCTGTTGCTTCTGCTTTTCCAGCTTGCTTGTGAGCCATTGCAGCAGCCACTGAGGCTGTTCTTTCTTGTGCAGACATTGTTCTTATGTGCCCATTGGTTGTCCGTGTCCCTCATTCTGTACATTCTATTCTAGTTTTAATTTTAATTTCTTATTTTGTCTTTTATTTTTCTTCTCTTCATTATGTAAAGCACTTTGAGCTACTTTTTGTATGAAAATGTGCTATATAAATAAATGTTGTTGTTGTTGTTGTTGTAGTTCAGGCTCGCATATCTCATCTCACATCTGCACTCCTGACGATTTATCAAAATGTTCTTTTAACTTTAGCTAGCATTATACTACTTTAAACCATGCCACTTTGCTTCCTACAGCTGATGATGGTGAACCCCATGATTGCGGGCAAGTCATTTTCATGTTACTAAACCTCGTTCTGATTTAGCCGACATTCCTCTTAATTCAGGCCATGTCGTGTTTGTTGATGGGTGTTCGTTTTGTCTTCCAGATGGTTCCCCCTCTGTCAGCTATGCTGTGGTAAGAGATAACACTTTAGTAGAAGGTGCCAAGCTCCCTCTCTCGTGGTCTGCTCAGGCCGCTGAACTTGTTGCATTGACACGTGTGTGCCAATTGCATAAGGGGGAAGATGTAACAATTTATACAGATTCAAGATATGCCTTTGGGGTGTGCCATGATCATGGCTCACTCTGGAAAACCTATTCAACATCACACACTGGTTGAAAACTTGCTAAATGCAATTATGGAACCAAAAAAAATTGCTGTGGTAAAATGACAAGCACACACAAATGGACAGGATCCTGTTAGCCATGGCAATGCGCAAGCAGACTATTGGGCGAAAGAAGCTGCATATACTGTAGGCCGGATGCACCAGTGTTTCCTATAACACTAGCCACTTTAATGCAAGCCGAGCCACTAAATCTAGATATGACTTTTTTACAGGCTAACGTGTCTCCAGCTGAGCGCCGGATGTGGATTCGAGAAGGAGGATACCAGGATTCCAATGGAATGTAGAGACACACACAGACTAACAAACCTTTTCTTTCAAGGTCTTCTTTTCCAGGATTTGCAAAAGCTGCAAACACAGTATTGACCATGTTTCTAAAGATGTGATGGTGGCATGGGTAGAACAATTCTGGAGAGCTCCAAGTTTAATGTGGGTAAAAGCATACAGGTAGGACAATCTGTTATCCCTCTTTCGAATGGCCCATTTGACCACTTGCATATAGATTTCATTGAGCTAACCCCATCAAAAGGTTACAAATATTGTCTTGTCATAATTGATGTGTTCTCTAAGTGGGTGGAAGCTTTCCCTTGTATACATGCAAATGCAAAATCAGTGGCAAAGGCCTTGGTAAGGGAGGTGGTACCCTGGAAACTACACTCAGACAATGGGTCACATTTTGTTAATTCAGTCACCATTATTTAGCCGAATGGCTACAGATTGACTTAAAACACTATTGTGCCTATCATCCACAGAGTGGAGGCATGGTGGAAAGGGCAAATCAGACATTGAAACTGAAACTTGCTAAAATATGTGAAGAGACTGGTTTAAACTGTCCAGATGCCCTCCCACTGGTTTTGACTGCTATGCGAGGGCGAACACATAGACAGTTAGGACTCTCCCCTTTTGAGGTTCTGACAGGAAAACCAATGCCTGACCAACTTCCTGGTGGGAGAATCGAACTGGAAACCGTTGATGGGGATCTTTCTCATTTTCTTTCAGGGTTACAGAGGGTGCTAAAGGTGTCCATTCCCAAGTAAAGGAGACCTGGTGAGTAGCCCTATCTGATGACACTGAGAAAGAGGAGCTCACCATAGGCAATTGGATTTTGGTTTGAGACGCTCGACGAAAGCATTGGAACCAGTCCCGGTGGAGAGGACCGCACCAAGTTCTTCTGTCTACTACTCACGCTATGAAGGCTGAAGGCATCAATTCCTGGATCCACCTTTCCCATTGCAGAAAGACTTCCTTGTTGACAACACCATGAAAATCCAAACCTTGAAAAGACATGTACCCACAGTGCTTATTTCTCTATCTTTGGTGTTTGTCTTGTATGAGGCTCTATCCATGGTCATACAATCTATTGACTCCTGCTGTCTGGGGAAAGCAACAAATTCCTCAGATGACTGTATCCATTTTAATGTGTCTAACATACATCGACTGAAGCGCTCTTTATCTTTTCAGGTGTCACCCTGGGTTCAGACAGATAACATGTGGTGGGCTCTTATGAACTATATTGTCTCTAAAATGAAGAATGAATCATGTTATGTTTGCTCTCAACCACGACCTGATTTATGGGTCGTTCTCCATGTATACAATGATGAGACCTGCAATACATTTTATAGATGGTTACAATCCCCAGACTGTGGGAATGATACCTCTACTAAGAATGTTACTGATTGGGCATATTATGAGTGTTCAAAAAGGGTTCATATAGAAAAGACTAGTATACCAGACCCTATATGTCCACGAACCTGTACACTTCTTATGGGAAGTTACTTGTATCAGCCCCATTTCGCATCACGATGTAATTATTCCAGTATCTGGCCACAAACTGACACTCCCCCCCCCTTATGTTACGCAGATAACTCCAGGTAAATATAAATGTTATCAGAGGAATGGTACAAATCCGGTCGGAACATTCCCTGGAAACTGTTCCTCTATTGTTTCATTGAAATACAGGAATGAAAGTCAGTGTGGTCCTGATCAGTCTAAACCCACTGCTTGTTCTCTTACTTTTCAGAATCGCTCATTAGCAGACAGTTTTTGGGCCTGTGGTCGAATGACGGGAGGGCACTCTCCTAAGGGTAGGTCTTCCAAGTGACTGGGATGGGACTTGTGCTTTGGTAATGGTTGCTCATGACATTCTTATTGCCCCCATTCTAGGCCCTATTTCTTTACTTCCTTATTCTCGAACTAGACGATCTGCTTCTGCTGTTTCTGAGTATGAGTTTGACCCTAAAGTATACATCAATGAGATAGGGCAACCCAAAGCCATCCCACATGATTATAAGGCTCGGGATGAGGTGGTTGCTGGATGGAAATCTCTTTTTCCCCTCGTAACAATCAATAAGAATGTTGAATGGATTAATTATGTATATTATAATCAGCAGCACTTCATTACCTTTAGCAGAGATGCTTTTAAGGCACTAGGTGAACAGCTTCATGCCACTTCTCAGATGGCATGGCAAAATCGTTTAGCATTAGATATGCTTTTAGCTCAGCAAGGTGGTATGTGTGTTATGTTTGGTGAAGCATGTTGTACTTTTATTCCTAATAACACTGCCCCTAATGAGTCCTTTACTCGCACACTAGAGAGATTGGAAGGTCTAGCTCTTGAACTTAAGGCTAATTTTGGTTTTGCCCCCTCGTGGTGGTTTCCTACAAAATGGTTCAATGATCTTTTTGGAGAATTTGGTAGCTGGTTCGCTCAGGTTGGGATGGTAATTTTTGCCGTCCTTTTAATTATTGGTCTCATTTTTTGCTGTTGTATCCCTATCCTGCATAATGTAATGTCAAATATGATGTCTAACAATATGATAAATAATATGGTCCTTTGAGTTTCCCCTACAAATCCAACTGCCCCTTCTCTGAATGATCTTAAAGATTCTGAAGCATTTCTTTTTCATATTCCTGATATTGATGATATGTAAGAAAAGTGAACCATTTTGGTTCAAAGGGAGAAGTGTAAGAGTTGAATTTGAACCTAGTCCAATGTGCACCTGGCATGTGTCTGAGTCTCATATCCTTCTGAGCTTAAGCTTAAAAGCTGACGCTGTTATTTTATTATTCACTATATATATATATATATATATATATATATATATATATATATATATATATATATATATATATATATATATATACAGTATATATAGGTCATTGTTCTTTTTTTTCTTCTTGAGGTTCACACAGCTACTCAAAATAAAAATGAAAAATATACATTCAAAAAGTCACGTACATCCTAAACAAACAGGACTATCAATCAAATTGTGGTCATCTAAGGTATCAACATCTGTCATGTTCTGTTAGCAACTGGGTGTGACCAATCATGTTAAAAGTTTTCTGAATTTGTGATGAATTCCTTTTAAAGAATAGTTACCTAATCAATGAATTGTATAAATATAGCGCTGAGGACATTTTTTCCTTTGTAGCAATGTGACTAACATGTGGCTAACATATTAATACACTTGTTACCTCTTCGGATATTTAGATAAATAACGATTGACGCTTTCTCTTGCCTGTGTTTTCTATTGCTTAAATCAGGGCATTCCAGTGGGGGGATACCTGTATTCATAAATTTCTTTGACACCAACAAATAACGAGGTTGAAAGCAGCAGTGCAATTTTAAAAGCTTGTATGCACGCTCGTAATTGGATAACACTAATTTGGCCATCATTAGTAAATCATCACATCAGCCTGAATCCTGCTCCACTCCGCTCCGCTAAAAGATCCAGCACATAGACACACACACAGAATTTTCTTATTGCCAGTTTTATTCCTTTACGAGTTACTTAAGAAACAGATTTGTGCAGCTTTGAGAACACAATCCAATGGTCCTGTGAGTTGTAACTATCTAGCTCGTGGTGTTGTCATAGCAGATGAAATGACGGAGATTAATATATGGAGTAATCACTTTTAATACAGTGACCTACACAGTCCCAATAAAGGATGCAATAGTTCTTTGATTGTAATGAGCACATCTACACCTTTTCATCGCGTATCCTTCCATTTTGTACCTGGTGGGTAGCGGGTGACAGCACCTCGCACACATTTACTTACACATTACAGGCACAAAGGCAGTGACAACACAGTGAAAGCAATTAAAAATTGAGGCAAACTTCAAACAAAGTGGCTATTTTGCTTGCCTACATCATTGATGAAATGAGCTGCTCCATTTGTTAATGCTAACATTAAATGTATGTAGGATTTCACTGCTTGAAGCGCATCTCCCAATTAATTCGATATGTAGATGTATTGTAACTGCAAAACAGCGCTGCTGATTATGAACCTGCAACACTAAATGTGTGTTATGCATTGGTTTTTTGAGGGGAAACTAATGTTTATAAGCATAACCCCTAAAATGTGAAAAACGTAGTACAGTAAAAGCATGTATGTCTTATTGAATGTAATGCAGTGACTACAAGTAACTTTTGTAATTGTGGATTTGCACTCCGGCTGAGCAATAGCAAAGTCTGATCACTCAGGTGAGACATTTTAGAAACAGCACAGCAAAGGCTCTTTAACAAGAGTTCTGAAATATTCGGTTCATGTAAAAAAATGTCTCATCCGTTAAACGTTACTCTTTAGTGAGTTTTTAACAAGATAATTATGTAAAATAAATCTTACAATAGCAAATGTAACAAACATAACAGAGAAATTCTCTGATAAACCAGATTTTAAAAATATTTTATTACAAAAGCCACTTTTAAGGATTCATTTAAATGTAAGTATCCTAAAGAATTCACTAATTCAACAGTACAGATATAACAATGTTTGAATTTTTACATTAAGTGTTAATTTAATTGGTATTTTTCAGTTGATGGAGAAAAAACAATCAGAGAATAAATTTAAACTGTACACATGTTCAGATAAATCAGACAGTCCATGATGATCTCATTCTTTATAAACCCTGTGCTGAAATGAAATGTGTGCTGCTTGGTTGGCCTTTTTGGGAAAACCTTGCAGCAGCATAACTAAAGGGCAGAAAAGTGTGATGACAGAGCAGAGCGGCCATTATCTGACCAGGGGCTTTTGGAGGAAATCCTCTCTACAGCTAACTCTTCATTTTATTTTCAATAATCAGCACATGTGGTTTGGCTCCTGAGTGTACATGTTAGTATAATAATTCACAGGTACAATATGTTCTATGCATATTCATGTGTTAAACAAGACATCCATTTGATTTGAAATGTTTGACTAATTTACATTTACTTTTAGTTGACTAAAACTGACTTACTTTTTCTTGACTAAAATGATTGTACTTTTTTGAAAAACTAAAATTAACAATAATTAAATGATTAAAATGCCACTAAAACTAAAATGCAATTTACTCAGAAGATACAGACTAAAACTAAATCAAAATGTATTGTCAAAATTAATATTGTAACCACAGCATCAATAAATGAGGTAATGCCGTCAGAAAGGAATTCATATTCTGCCTTCCATTTTACTACAGCAACTTATTTAAAGAAAAGTTGTTAGTTGACCATGTCCAGTTTGCTCTGATGCACTGTCACATGTTGACTAAGTATATATTTCTGGAATTTTAAACAGCTACCTTACATTAATTTAACTCTAAATGATCACATGTACTGGATTTATGTATAGCTCTTTCTTCAATATAATTTTTAATGGGAGGCTTCCCTATCAGTCAATGAAAGTCTGAAGCACCGTGATTGTATATACATGAGGTTCATTAGCATAGTCCATGTATAGGTTGGTCCAGATCTAATTATGCAATTTTCATTACGCTATAACTTATTAAGTTTATTACATAGAAAATCACCCGAACAATCCCGGACCATCTAGAAGTGTGCGAACTGACGACATGAAGAATTATCTTCGCACCGAACTGGAATCGTCCCTGCATAAATTAAAGACATCCAGACAATCTGCAGCTGCATAATTAGATCTGGACCACCCTGTATGGTTGTTTCAGGGAGGAAACTGAGCAGAGGCTGAGGCACATTCATGTAGGTCGTGATTTATAAAAGGTAAATTAAATAGAAATGTGTGTATGCCAGGTTTTTATAAATCTGATTTTCCTGTTTGTTTAGCGTGTGCATAAACAAGACCAATGACGGCAAAAAATATAGGCTGAGAGGTGGTTTGTGTCCTAGAGATGAAGAAGAATGACATGTGTCCTATAAAGCATCTGGGGTTTATGCTGATGTACCTGGACAGGGAAAAAAGGCACAAGGGTGCCAGTCACAGCCCTGCAAGAGGCACAGGGGGATTTTCCCCTGAAAGGAGATGGTGGGCACTGCAAGAGGACTGTGAAGCATTCATGCAACCACGTGACCATAATAGATCTTACTCACCGTGGTCCACAGGATGATGCAGCCCTAGCACTGGCTAACAAAAGAGGAACCATGTAAGCAAGGTATATGTTTCATTTCACTTAGTGTGGCAGAAATGGGAAACAAAGTTTAATTGATGGTACTGCCCAAACACCAACTGTGGCACCTCTGGGCTTATCAATTAATAACACAATAGAAGATGAGGCTAACAAGGATAATGTAGACTGGGAAAGGCCTAAATCATATGTAAAAGGATTGGTTGAGAGGTCAGAAGTACCATTATGATCAAGTGTGTCTCCAATGAGTGCTGATTTACATATGTCTGTCATGGACCTTGGCAACCATTAACTAAAGACATACTTTCTGCCTGCCCATTTGGTAATTAGGCAGTGCTAGACATGTTGGGCACTATAACTGTTACTCTTCACCTGGGCACTATGTCATGGTAGCATTCTTATGAAGGCCTCCCTAGCAGTGCTTCTGGGCTGGGATATGCCCTTTTGGAGATCAGTCAGGCCAGACTGTACCTGTGGGACGTTAGTGATTCACTCCTGTGTGGCAAGGACCTTATTTCTGTCTCCTGTAATGTGTCTTTGCCACTGTCATGACTCTTTCTCATGTCCATCGGCAGGCCTCACAATGACTGTAGGACGAGGGTCTCTTGTGCGGAGGATGACATTTGATCTGACAGTTCACTGTTTTAGCACTGTGGATCCAAAGAAATGTACAGATGTTACAGTTATAATTTTATCCCTGATAAGAGTGTAAAAGAGGAGCACTGGATGTTAAAGTCGCACCCTGGGAGCTGATGAGGACTCGCCAAATAACATTCCTATTTATTCTTAAATCACAAGACTGCACTTGCTGTTTTCAGTTTGTTGGAATTTAGAAAAGCAGCTTTGTGAGCTGGCAGACAAGCCGAGTCCTGCTGTGGTCTGAGGTGCGGCCTCACAACTGACAACACCTGCCGGAGTCGAGGGGTCTGCTACAGCTACTGCTGCTTCACTGCTGTAAGTCTTTCAATTCTTTTTCTGGAATTTCTTTGAGTTGCTGGAGGTTCCTTAGTGGCACTGAGGATGGCACAGATGTGCAGGTAGGATTGGAGATGAGGCCTGTGCTGCTGAAAATATAAGCAAATGTAAGAAAAAGAGATTTTGAGATGAGTATGCCCTTTGTGTCAGCTTTGCTAGATATAATGTGACAAGTGATTTGGCTCACTGCTTTAATACCAAACTCTCTGCTGCTTACATTACTTGGCACAAAGTTTACCACTGGTAAAACATTGCAACTGTCTGATTAATTTTGGATTGTAATGAGTCTGCATTTCTAAAGGAGGCGACTCTGTCTGGTTTGTTAACTTCACAGCAGCTCAGCTCAGGTCAGGGTGGTAGTCAGGGTTGGATTGTTAGATCTGAACTGAGCCTCAAATGAAGAGCCAGTGATGAGTGGTGGGCTCTGAGACTGACAGCAAAACAGAGTCCTGTCCTATTCACCAGTCTTTATCATCACTAGTAACCTTAATGTCCACATTTACATCTCCACATATACAGTAAGTTATAATAATTGTGTTATTTGTTCACTGCTTTATTGTGGCATGTTGCACATTTTCAACCCTTTAATTGTTTCTAATTTTAATTCAGAACTTTGATTTTCATTAATTTATGTTATCTGTTAATTGTTGTTTAATGTTTGGCATTGTTTCTATTCAGTGTTATTAATGTGATCTTTTTCTTTACTTTCATTCCTATTGTGATTACTGTATTAGTGAAGTGCTTTGAGGACAGGAGAGGTCCTCTATAAATAAACTGTATTCTTACTGAGATCATTTCAAAGTAGCGAGTCCACACTGCTGTAAAGTGAGTTCTGTGACAAGGACATGTGTGGTGGTCTTCTCAGAATGGAGAGGCTGGAGGTGAACCTTCAAAATCTTTTATTGATAAAGAAGCTCAGATATGAAGAGCTGACATGCAGGACAGCATTAGGAGATCTTAAATAATAACTTCAACATTTATATATGCAGCACATTTCCATACATATGTGGAGCTCAAAGTGCTTTACAAACAGTAAAAGTAGGTAAAATGGAAGAATCCCCAGTTAGTTTAGTTTAGTTGTAAGTTTTATTATCACATCTACAGAGTAAAATGAAATTCTCACTTGCATGTTTAATCACCGCTCTCTACTCCCATGAATAGTGTTTCATATTTTGCTGCATTGATACAGAAAATAATTAAATAATTAAACAGTAAAATATAAATGATATTTTTTTAATACAATTGGGGGCTCTGCTTCCTGCTCGCTTCAATCGCCAACACCCAGGCATATTGCGCCGGAGCAGCTCGAAGGGCATTGGGGTTACATAATGAGATTGTATTTAAAGAGGTGCTATATAGAAGAGTGTGCGGGGGTGTGGGAGGAAGACAGTTTGGTCCTTTGTTATTACAGATAGAAAATCATTTACTTGAGTATTTCACTACAACTGTCTATTTTAAAAACAGATGAATAATAAAACGTATTAAAAAGTAAAAGTAAAGGGTAAAAGTAGAAATATAAAATAAAACATAATTAAAAGTAAATAAAAAATTAAATGACATTAATGCCTCATCAAAAACAATATTATGAATTACTTTATCCTGTACCTTACATTCTATTAAAGTTTCTTTTTTGCATTGCTGTTCGGATGTTGTTCAGGATATTTTTCTCTTTCTCGTTTATTGGACCATTCTCTCTGCTCTTGATTTTTTTTTATATGCAGCTCTTTTTTGTTCATTTTCTTTTTTCGACATTCTTCATCAGCTCTTGCAGCTGTTTTTCTATCACAATGTAAAAGTTGACATTTTTGAATAAGTAATTTGCCTTTTTGCTTTGCCATTATAACCAAAAGGGAAGTTAGCACTGAGAGTGTCAAGGCGTGGTCAGGAGAGAGAGGGGATGCCTTCTGAGACAGAGCCCATCCTTCCTCAGTGTTTATAAGGGTTGACTAAAATAATGTGCTTCTCATTAACCCTAAACAATGAATAATATTAGAACAAAGATATTCAAGGTAAACATTATTTTCTGTTTTATAATATTTCAAGCAATATAAAAACTAACAAATTACAAAGCCTTGAAGCAGAAGTCCTTGAGTTGTTACAACTAAGCTCGTAGCCCCAGCTTGAAGTTTATTCCCAGGTGAGTCCAGATTCACGTAGCCTCCTTCACTAAGACCCGCTGTGTTTCATTTTATTTCAGTATGGTTCGGAAAAACAATGTCAGGCCTCCTATTAAACCTTCCTTTTTTAAATATACACACCTTTACGCCACCCCCCCCCCCCCCCATTCCCTTTGTATATTTTAACCTCCACCCAAAGTTCAGATATAAGTTCCTTCCAAGTGGTGTTCCCCTCCACTACACACACCCACATACAGATACATAAAAAATGACAAACAAAACTGAACACACTAATTAGTCCTCACTCCAGGGATCAAATGCAGTCATAAAGCTGTGATAAGTTCTCAACATTGGTGTAAAAGTTAGAAATAAGGGGATAATAAAATTAACAGTCCAACAAGTGAACATCCTGGTGTGTCAGAGAGGCTGGCTGATGTTCTCATCTGAACTCACTGTGATGAACAATATAAAGATTAGTTTCCTCCTTTAGTTTGGCCTGCAACTTCAAACCACAGTTCCTCATTGTCTCATTGAGTTTAAGGCCTCACCAGGTATAAAACCGGCACTTTACGTAAGGACTGGCCAAGGACTCAATTGGAGGGTTTAAGTTGAGAAATTATTCTATGGAGCTCAGGAAGATTTATTTCAGTGAAGGAATTTACTTTATTATAAACAGCATGCTGAAGTACAGAAGGATTCATTTTGGAGAGACAAGTTTTGCTATAAATATTCAGGTGGCATTTCATTATCTGACCGTGGATTAGGAGACAATAGCTGAAAATAAAACTCCCGAGTCTGCTGGATGATTATTTATAACTTTATAAAAATAGAACTGCCTCTCAAATGTGACTACTTTGTTATATTCAGCTATATGTGTCTTTAACATTTCATAGTGGGTTTTAAATTCAGTTTGTCTTCATTTACATTTAGCCCTGCTGCATTTTCTCTTAAGATCTGACCCTCTCTGAAATTTTTCAGATTATTTTAGTGTTGGTGGATTTTTAAACAGTTCTTTCAGGGGCCACTATGTCAGCTGTAACTCTTACCTTTGAAAATAAATATTCTACCTTACAGGTATGATTGCTGGCTGTGCTAGGACAGGCATTACATTCAGTGTGATTACTTAGAATATTAGGAAATCTAAATGCTGTGTGGAGTTTGCATGTTCTCCCTCTCTGTGGGTTTCCTCACAAAGTCCAAAGACATACAAGTTACATGGACTGGAGATACTAAACTGGCCCAAGTGTGTGTTTGGTTTGTGTGTGTGTTTTCCCTGCGATGGATTGTCACCTTGTCCAGGGTTTGTTCCTGTCTTGTGCTCTATGCTGGCTAGGATAGACTCCAACAGACCCCCTGCTGCCCTGTTCTGGAGTAAGCGGGTTAGATAATGACTGACTGACAGACGCTGCAGATGCATCAAAATGGCATTTTTTAACAATACGCTGCACTTTAATTCTAGTTAGTTGTATTCCTACATTACCTAAATTGCAGAAATGGTTCGATATACTGATATCCACGACCTGCCTCATGTTAACTTTTTAAACCTGTTGAAATGATTAAACCAGTGTGTGTCTTCTCTAGTAAATACTTGCTAAACCACCACTTTTTTAACCTTGATGAACAGTATGAACAAAATTCTAACACAGAGGTGCTGCTTCAAATGACAGTGTTGCACCATCACAGCTGAACCACGTTTCACTTAGTGTAAGAATATCTGTTATCATATCACTGATAAGATCATAAATGTAAAAAGCCTTACTGGTTAATGCTCTTATATTTAGTAAAGACACATAAGGCACAGCTGTATCAGAGTGTTTAGGCACCTAAAAATAACAATGAAGTTATTTTCGTTTCTGCCACTTTATCCAGACCTTTCAGTGAGACTGTGATCCGTTACTAGAGTGCTGATATTGTGCACATTGATAGGCAAAGTCACTGCAGAATCAACTAACTGATCATTAACATCTCGCCTGAAGAAGGGGCCTGAGTTGCCTCGAAAGCTTGCATATTGTAATCTTTTTAGTTAGCCAATAAAAGGTGTCATTTTGCTTGGCTTTTCTCTACATTCATAATGGCTAACACGGTACAACACCCTAGTACTACAAACACAGGTTTATAATTAACAAGACTTAAGCTATGTAAATAGCTTAGATCAGCATCAGTCTTATCTTTATTTTTACATAAAATTATTTGCTAGTTAGACAATTCAGCTACAGGCTTGGCTATGTTTGACATATAATGTACATTAGTATTGAGATGGATTTCAAATAAGAGCAGCTTCAGTGACAGACTGCTGTCACTGTCCTGCTCCACAGACAGATTGAGGAGATCGTTCCTCCCCCAAACTATGCGACTCTTTAATTCCACCAGGGGGGGTAAACGTTAATATTTAACATTATACATAGTTATTGTCTGTTTTTTTCACCTGTATTATTATCATTCTTTAATTTAATATTATTTATTGTATCAGTATGCTGCTGCTGAAGAATGTGAATTTCCCATTGGGATTAATAAAGTATCTATCTATCTATCTATCTATCTATCTATCTATCTATCTATCTATCTATCTATCTATCTATCTATCTATCTATCTATCTATCTATCTAAATAGTCAAATCTGAATAATTATCTTAGCTGTGTTGTATGAGAGGATGCCTTTCCTGTTTGGTTGTAGCCCGTCTCTTCTAAATGAATTGCTGTCACCCCCAGCACAAATAAGAAATTGTTAATCAAGGTGAGACTATACTCAGCACAAAAATTCTTCAAACAGGTATTGAGGGAAAACAACTGACTACAGGCCTCATCAAAACATCAAAGTATCAGAAGTGGTTCAGAGGCGATGACCTACCTGCAGTGTGATGAGGTACAACAAGTTGGTGAGCCTTAAAACAAAATCCCCCCAGAATGCTTTATAGCAGTTACAGTCTTGGTAGATGTTGCAAATTTAATTGAAGAAAAAAATTTTTCAATATGCAAAAGAAATCCCAGAGTACACTGATAAGGGCCTAGTTTTTTATGCAATTGTTGAGATCTAAGGTTTAGCAATGATTCTGATTTTGCTCATCAGTGTGAAATTTATGAAACTTCAGAGTTTATTAAAACACACGTGTGATAATCAGCTATGAGAGAAGACATCAGAGGTTAAGTTCAATCCTGTGACACTTGCAGTAGAGCTAAGGATGCCTCTGAGAATTCAATTGTCTTCTTATGGCCTCTTCCCCAGTAGGCCTTGGAGGATACAGTGAGAGGTCTGTCTTCTGATCTACCACCTTCTTTTCAAGTGACTGTAGTTTAATTCTTGATGTCTTACATTCTTCAAATAATCCAGCCTTAGTACAGGATTTTGTGAAAGTCTCCAGTTAAGGATTTCTTAGACTTCATGAAAGTTAATAATTTCTGATAATGATTCACAGTTTGGTTCCCAATTCTAAAAATATTTTTGTAAGAAAGTGGGGATTCAAATAAAGTTTACTTCAGGGTATCATTCTTAAATCAGCAGTCAAACTGTGAGAATTCACCAATATTTGAGAAGGGTTTGAGTCGTTAGATATGATAAACAATACTCAAGAGAACTGGAAAGACCTCCTACCTTTCACTGAGCTCTTTATGGTACAAGTTTTGGGTATCCCCTCTTTCAAAACAATAAAATGTTGTTAAGGCCTTTGTTTCCATTTCTATTGACACGTCACTTCACTCTTTTTGACCACTGATTTCTGGCATCTATTTTGACATTTTCTAAAAGACCATTTTAATTTCCTGTTTTCTGTTCTTGGTCTGTTTTCCTGGTTTGTGTGCTCTCTGATTCTTTAATTTTCTGACCTTTTCACTCCTCTACCTTTGAACACCATTGCTTTATTTTTAAGTTGTCACAACGAACATAGAATGTGTGGTTACTCTAACACTGACCAGCACCTGTCAGAAGTTTACATGTCCACCCTTATTTGGACTGATCATTAATCAATAAGAGAGCCACCCAAGAGGATGTCATCATAATGTGGGATTTAAAAAGAAAAATTTAACTTGCTTAATTAGTGGTAATTGGTAATTAATCCAATACTTTGGTAAGGCTCCTAATTTATTTACCTTACCTTTCTCGGTCGTAGAAGAGGGTCTCCAGCCTTTAAACTTATATCAAGGTAACTGAAGCACACTCATTTTAAGACAACAGAAAAATACAATTTATTGATAAACACAAGGATTTCAGTAGTATGATAAATGCAAAAATATTGACATATAAGACTGAACACAAACTAGACAGACAGACATTTACAGTAACACATAGGCTGGCTGTTTACTGGTATTTAGAGTTCTACCTTAAACTGACACAGATAAATTGATTTATGATGCCAAGTCTTTATTGATGATGTCTGATGTTGTGTGGAGCTGTTGCTGTGTTACTCCATGTATTCTCTTTGCTGCCTGATCCTTGTCAGTGCTGTGCTGCTGCTTCCTCGTGTTGTCTTCTGCTGTCTTTTTCCACTTCACAAAGGGAACTTTTTAAACTATGAAGTCATGGCTTCTCAGCCTTGTCAGACTATTGGCACACAGCTTTGACTTAACAGACTGGGTCTCAGCTTTGGGTTCAGAAAGAGAATTGAATTTCAGCTTTTCAGCTCCTCATGGAGACGGTGGCTCATAACTTAAGTTGCAGAGTTTCTGAAGGTCCTTTTGCATATTTCCACAACCCTGAGGGAATTCCCAGAGAATTCAGTGAGTGTCCCGCAAATATCCAAAATAGGATGGGGCAGAAAGTTTTAAGGGAAGGTTAAACCTTCTGATTTGATTTAAGTCAAATCCACTTACAAAATCAGTGTCTTTTAATAGGTGGGTTCTTCTGCCCATCTTAGTTTTCATTCCTTGAATTATACAGTAGGTCTTTGTTGTTGCTTGAGTCCATTTCATGTCTGCTGGCTCAAGAGGTCTTCAGAGGGTCTGCTGGAGAGATGTCAGGTCATCAATGAGTTACATCTTTCTTATCAGATGAAGTCCAGACATTTCCTGATCCAAGTTCAAGTTCAGCCACTTAGCTGGGAATGCAGGTGTGGGTGTTGTGCTTCTGGTTGACTTCATGTCTGTTAAATCTGCTTTCTTAACTGGCCTGGTGTGCCACTAAAGCCTAGCAGGATGGGCAATGCCCACTTTGTACTACAGCTACCACCATGTTCTCCCCAACTATTGAAATTTTATTCCTGTAACTATTGTCATGTGTTTATGAATTTAAATATGAAACATTTACAACAAGACTGACTCCCTTCAGGCCCTCATGTCAGTCACATAGATGCGTAAGACCAGATGTGAGCTCCTCATAGCCACTGACCACCGGGTTGGAAAATGGATGGATGGATCTCTGTTCTCTACTGCCCACCTCAATGTCATCTTTGTCTTATTTTCACAGTCTTTCACCATCTAGATGACAGCTGAAGTTTGGTTAAAAGGACACTGAGTGTTACTCTGATCAGATATTCAGTCATCCTGACGTCTTCAAATGGAATTATACTGCCCTAAGACCCAACAGAAGTCCGGAGAGGCGTACTTTAGGAGAAGAAGTCCTGATGTAGAAGTTGCTGATCTGTCGGGTGAGAAGAATTCAGACATATCAGTCAGTCATTAAGAAAGGGTGTAACCAAACCTGAAAATAGGTTTATTAATAAATAGTCATTATAATATTCAATTAAAAAAGAGTCTAAAGATATATGGACGAGTAAACAGATTTATAGGAGCTCTTATTTCTCTTTGACCTGTGCATGTTAATTAAATGTCAGAGGCTTTGAAATTGCAAACATTCGTCTATGTGGTGTCATGGTGAGTTTTCCATGTTCTCTCCATTTGCATGTTGGTTTTCTCAAGTTGCTCCGCTGACCTCTCAATTCTTTTTGTCAGTTATGGTGTTTAGTGACTTCTGGGTCAGTACAGTAGAGCGGAGTGTCAATGTGTAGACAACCATGTCTTGTGACACAAGCTTGGAATTCAGGACTGGTGACTGCATTATATCAAAACTGTAACTGAAAATGAGAGTTTAGGAAATGGGAAGATGGGTGGAGGATTAGGAACAGTGAGGCACTTGCATCGGCATCTCAAGGTTGTGTCTCAATTGTATGGACTGTCAGAAAAAAGGAAAAAAGAAGAAATCTAAAATCTGTATTGTTTAAATCTGTAATGTGGTGTGGGTGAGCCTAAAGTAGACTTATCTGCCATCCAGTGGGCTAACACAATGTAACACAATTTTCTGTCCTGCTCAGTCCAATTCAAGGTTTGTAAGGGGACGGAGCTTATTGTGACAGATAGGGGCCACCACAAACCTTAGATGCAAAAAGCACAAATACAGTCATGGGTTCAAAACAAAAGGTTTTATTATGCCTATTCAACATCTATATATATAGTTCACTAAGCCAGGAAACAAGTAGCCGACCATGGAAAGCACGCCGGAAGGGGCGTGGATTCACTAAACCGCCGACAAGTAAGACGCCAATGGCGCACGCAGGAAGGAGCCACGCCCACCAACTCTTAGACCATTGGATACGACGAAAAAAATCACAGTCACGCCCACCAACTCGGACGCGACGCCTCGAAAAACATGCCGTCATTTCTGTTTGTCTGTGCCACATTCTACTTGCAGCTCTGAGCTACGTTGACTTTTCATTAGTCAACCTCAGTGGAATCTTGGTTCACACAGAGGCAGCGCGAGTGAGAGAGCCGCGCGCGCACACACACACACACACAGAGGCAATGCCAGAGAGAGACAGAAGCATACACAGGCAGCGCGTGAGACAGACCCACGCACACACACACAGAGGCAGCGCCACAGAGAGAGACAGAGGCACACACAGGCAGCGCAAGAGAGAGACAGAGGCGCACACAAACACACACAGAGGCAACGCCAGAGAAAAACAGAGGCATACACAGACGCACACACACACACACACAGAGGTAACGCCACAGAGGCAGCGCGCGCGCGCGCACACACACACACACACACACACACACACACACACACACCACAGGATCACCTGTGACATTCCCTTCACATTGTTTTCCTTTTATTTATAATCCTGTTGAGCAGATCAGACACCCAGGCAAACAACACTGAATAATCAATAGCTGCAACTACTTTGCCCGCCCCCACTCCTCACCTGAGTCGGTTTCATCTCTGTTCAGCAGTGTTTGCCAAATTCGGTCCTGGTGAACCCCTGTGGCTGCAGGGTTTTGTTCCAACCAGATTCCTAATCATTAATGCCGGTGAAACTCATCCGGGATAAGTCGGTTTTTCAAACGCAGCCGTGTAGCAGATTAGTCTAGCAGGATGTAATAATCCGAGATGAATGCGCGCCCTCGCGCTGAGTGAAAAGCCAATATATATTGAGTCTACAAAACATGACCACCAAGTCTTTGATAAAAGAACGTGCGCATTTTTTTCACACAAGCTGAGTGGGTGGGTGTTAGTTAGTTAATTAGCAACTCGAAGGATTAAAAAACATTGAAAAAGCGGTGCGGATTGGTTTGCAGCGTGTAAAACAGTTTGTTTGTCGCGGATAATTTGCTATCCACACAGGGACGAACCGGGAAGTGAACCCACAATCTTCCACAATGCACCGGGCCACATGTTCATTTTTTCCCCTGTGCTTAAAAGACATTAAAAAACTGTTCTGTTTCTCAACTGTGACTCCCAAACAACTCAGTACGCGAAAAGCATCCAGAATCGCAAACAGTGATGCGCCGTTCTATACTAAGGTTTCAACACTGTGTTTTTAATACTTGATCGAATAATGACATCTGTCATTTAAGGGTTTCACATTTTCTTTCTCAAATGTCCTTACCTATATCATGGCAAAGTACAGGGATAAACCTTTATTTTCTGTCTACTCCGTTTTAATTAAGACAGACCAAACAAAACATTTAAGGCTATTAAATGTGATCTCAACAAAAGATCAGGGTTAATTATAATACTAATAACAAGAGCGATTATAATGATACAGTGCAAAAGTAAATACTAATTGAAAGAGCCGGGAATGCATGAGGTGAGGCGTCTTATTTTGTTTAACTCTTGCTATCGTATAGTGCATTCTGCCTGTCGTCATTAGTTATATTTATATTTTTTAGACATCACACACTAGAAGCTGCTGACGAGCCCTTAATTCTCTTCGTTGTCAGTCTGTAGCTACGAAAAAATAAAAGCAATACGACTTTTAACAGACGTCATTGAAGTTGGATCATAACTATCTGTAACGTTAATGAAAATGGCCAGGAGGTGTCACGAGAGAGGTGAGTGTCAAATGCTTCGAAGCTTCAATACGATTTCCGACACAATTGCTTCAAACGTGTTGATGCTTCGCGAGGCTTCACCCTGCCCATCAACGTCCTTCCCCTCTCCTCCGGATTTTTCAAATGTTAATTTTTTCCCTGTGCTTAAAAATCATTAAAAAAGCGGCCTGATTATGCGGCGTATGGTACGCCGCGGGTTGGCTAGTTTATTTCTATTGCACGTTTTCATACAAATGATGTAGCTCAAAGTGATTTAAAAGATGAAGAAAAATTATACAAAATTTGGCAATACAAATTAAAAGAATAAAGTAAGGTTCGATGACCAGGGAGGAAGAAAAAAAAAATCCAGAGGGCTGGAGAAAATAAAAACAAACAGGGGTTTCAGGCCACAAGACCACCCAGCTCCCACCAGGCATTCTACCTAACATAATGACCTCAATCCAGTATGATGTAATGAAAAGTCCAGGACAGTATCTACTACAAACAAACAAAGCAGGCCATTGTGTTAGAAATGCTACTGATTAAAATGTCAGCCTTGAGAGATGCTTGTACATCTAATAACTTTCATTTGAGTGGCCCGGTATTTCATATGTTGGTTTTTCTGACTTTAACTTAAATTGGGTAATTTATCAATGATTACATTTTGGTTGTGGAGTACACCCGCACCAGGTATGAAGTAAGGATAGCCAGTTTCAATCAAGTGATGGACATTAGGTAATGGTGGGCAGGGCCGGATTTATATGAAAAGAGGCCCTAGGCTATTCCACTTATGAGGCCCTTTCACCTTCCATTTTTAAGTTTGTAAATTACATGAGAGATAATAAAATTTTGCTAACAATTTGAATGTAGGCCCCTCTTGATCTTGAGGCCCTAGGCTCAATGGTGGGTGTGACGATGCGGGTTCTCTTCACGCTCCCAACGTCCTTATGGGAGCCCCGAACGCAACACCATCGATACATATAACCGAGATGAACTGACCAATGGGGACAAATCTCACATGAAGCCAGGGGATATATTCAAAAGTGCTTTTATTAAAACAAAAGTGCAGTGTCCAAAGTTCCAATAAATAAATCCTTTAAAAACCAGTGTCCAGCGGGGCCAAAAACCATCAAATCAAAGGTTAAAAATGCAGCAGTTATAAATGCATTCTCACTCCTTTTACTCTCCGGCCCACCTCCATCTTTTTCTCCCCAGCTCACCCATTATTCGCAGCCAGCGGAGACTAACAGCCACGAGGTCCATCAGCTAACCTTCGTCTTGGCCTCCTTTCAGATGTCATTGCCAGACCGCTGAGGTCAGCTCTCCTCCCTCGATCCTTTGCGCACCCGCAGTCACTCCTCAGATCCCACAGGAGGACTCCTCTCAGCTCACCCCACTCTATTATTTTCAGTGGGGCGAACTAGCCCCTTGAGCGCCACCGTCTAACGCTCCTTCGCGGTGCCCCAACTCGTGATGTCTCCTCATCCAAGGTGGCCAGATCGTCCTGCCAAGCTGCCATTCAATCACTTTCTTTAACCTCTGTTTTACTCCACCCTGACCCTGACCCTGACCCTGACCCTGACCCTGACCCTGATCCTGATCCTGATCCTGATCCTTCCACGATTTATTTCTCCCTTCTCAGGTGTCGACCCGTATATATACACACGTACACCCCGTGGTACCTCCGTGGGCGCAGCGCCTTAATCACACACCTCAGGAAGCCAATGAGGCAAACGAGGATGACCGCACCCACACGTGCAGGTGCGACTCGCTCCAATCACCTCATTAACGCCCCGTGGTCGTGCAATCCAACGGCACGGCTATACGGATTTAAAAATTCGACTTTTTTTTTCTAGAAGCCGCGGACCCGCTATACCACAGTGGGCAGAACTGGAAGAAGGAGAGCATTTTGCATAGATTATAAAAAACGTAATATAAAGCGATGCACTTCCTACTTTAAGCAGTTGCACCATGGTCGCGTTTCTTTGTTACATTGCTGTGTAATGAAGATTTTTCTGCACTTCTGTTTGGGCTCCAAGACTTCCTTCTTTAAAGTGGGAGAACTTTACTCCATGGTAACATTTGAAACAAACGTCTTATAATCTGAATGTTTCTTTAAAAAAGTCTATGAAAATGTGACATTTGTTTAATGTGTGTCTGAATACTCGTATAAGGCACTATAATTATTAGAAATAATGTTTTTTGGGAACAGATGACAAATTAAAACTTCACTCCTACCTACATTATATTGGCCTGCAGAGTCTTTGTCTCTGTTTTGATTTTATTTCTCCTTTCATTTAAGCTCTGCATGAGGCACAGTAAAGTGCTGGTACCGTCACTATGTAAAGTTTATCAGTGGTCTTCCACTGTATAAATGGGGGATCTGTGCACTTTGGAAGAGAGAGACTGAAGAGTGTGGACTTGCATACTGGACAAACAAGCACGCATTCAGTTTTATGTATTGTACTCGACATGCCAGGCATTGTGTGGGTATATTTGTATAATGAGTTAAGATACAACAGGAAATAGTATTTCTGTGACTTTTTAAAATGTTGACCCTTTTGTTATGACTGTCTGCCTTCTCTGCCATCTCCACTCCCTCTCTTTCAATGTCTCTGTTTTCACGAATCAAGACTTTGTTAATTAATAAAGTGAGTTCTTGTTGAATCATTGAATCAACCGATAAGGCAAGTATTCTGGCAAAACTCCTGTTTTTCTTGTGTTTTTTCCAATGTTGAACTCCATGATTCCCCACTGATCATGACAACACTTTCAAACTTCATAATTTTGTCTGTTAAGTGGGGTTAATGGTAATCAACTCTCAACTGCTATTGAGTAAGGCCTGGTTTTGTGGTGCTGGCTGTTGCACTGCAAGTCCCCAATGAAACCGTGTAAATCCTAGATTAGAAATCGCATGTACAATGATGTAAATATAAAATAATGCAAACAAATGTAAATAAAAAAAAAATTTAAATATAAAATTGTGTGAATGCAGACACAGTTGTTTTCAAGTCCCCCATCACATCACACCACACTCCTATCTTTTATCCCATTGAATCACTGACATGGAGTGTCGCTTTCACAGTAGACAGAGCTAAACCTTCACAACATGCCAGATTCATTACCATCAGCTCCACTGTTTTGGTGTGATTAAGCAGTTTCGGTTTTGTGTGCCCCTCGCCCATTACAAGTATGTGTCTCAATGAAACATCTGAAAATTCATAAAGTCAAAATTTCAAGTTTTATTAACATTATGCATGCAAAACTTCATGAACCAAAACTCAGCTGTTTTAGAACAATACAGATTTTAGATTGTTCTCCACTGTTGCCGCACTTCCTGATGATATTTCCATACACCATGTACTCAGGATTTTAAGTTGGACTGACAGCAGCCAACATGTGACATTTTCATAAAGACGTGTTCAGCTGCTTCTGTGTGATTTGCTAACAAACAAACAGACAAACGATGTGATCTGAGAGTTAAAATCAATACTATCCACTTCCACAGCCACAGCACCATACATATATCACAGCAGTTGTAGACCCGCAGTTACAGACCCGGAGGTGACAACTCTGTCGTTTCAGAACTGACTTTGTAAAATTACTTTCGAAAGGTCTCGGCAAAGCCCGGAAAGTAACAGTGGGTCAAGGACCCATTCAGAAACTAAGCGATTAAAATGAGAAGGTAAAACAGCACATCAAACCAAATAATACGCATCATTGTGAGGTTCAGAGGGTTTCTGACACCACGTCGCGTCACACATCAAACTAAACAATACAGATCGTTTCTGTGAAATACGCTATTAACATTTACGCTGTGTTCGGGTCTGTGGGAACCATTTAACATGTCGACAAATTAAAATCATCAAGATCTGTGTTAATTGAAAATAGTTTTTTGTTTACATTCATGAAACAAACTATACAATATAATTATAATGTTTGCACCACGTTAGAGTTTAGTAAAACGTTAATAATAAAAGTCTTTTAAAATGTACTATGCATGTGTGCAATATTGTTCTAAACCAATTTAGAATAAACATTTAAGCCAATCTAATATTTTTAAACATGTATGTGAAGAAAATGGCAATACATATTCTACACTGAATTATGCAGTATATTAATTGCATTATATAGAACCGCTTTAGTTTTTGTCACTTTTTATTATAAATGATGGGCCATCAAAAGAAAAAAAATTAAAATACTAATAATAACACACTTTATTTATAAAGCACCCTTCCTATGCCCAAAATTCAGAAAGAACATCCAACTATCCATTATCCAACCCGCTATATCCTAACTACAGGGTCACGGGATCTGCTTGAGCCAGTTCCAGCCAACACAGTGTACAAGGCAGGAAACAAACCCTGGGCAGGGTGCCAGCCCACCACAGGGCACACATCCACACACCAAGCACACACCAGGGCCAATTTAGGATCGCCAATGCACCTAACCTGCATGTCTTTGGACTGTGAGAGGAAACCGGAGTGCCCGGAGGAAACCCACGCAGACACGGGGAGAACTTGCAAACTCCACGCAGGGAGGACCTGGGAAGCGAATCCAGGTCTCCTAACTGCGAGGCAGCACCGCTACCCACTGCACCACCGTGCCACCCCTCAGAAAGAACAACAGGACCTATATAACATTGGCTACAAATAATATCTTCACAAATAAAGATAAATACAGGATATATAAAACATTCAAATAGAATAACAGACAATAATGCAGACTAAAATACAACATATAATACTACAAAAAATATTGAGCAAATAACATAAATTGTGATAAAAATTCAAACCCTGAGTACCTGGACAGATAGAGGGGTAAACTGAAAGAAGGGGCAGAATGTCAGATCTGTTTAATGTCCTCCTAAACTAATGAGTTAAAACAAATTAATGGAGTCAGCTGATGTCATTAAATTTGTGAGGTCATTCTACTGTCTGGGCGCTATATACAGCTGAAGGCCCTGCTGTCACCCACAGAGTGCAGGTTAGTGGGGGGCACCGAATGAGAGGACCTTAGTGGCAGGTCAAGAACAGAATTTGATATTCAATCCTGTAAGACACAGGGAGCAGTGAAGGTGCGGCAGGATGGCTGTGATGTGCTCGCTGTTGGTGGTCCGTGTCAGGACTCTTGCAGTTGAGTTTTGAATCAGCTGGAGCTGTGATATAAGATTATATTATTCTAAAATTAAGATAACTTAATTATTATTTTATAAATTAAGGCATGAGGGTTGCCCTGGACATGACATAAGCTACATAGTGTCTGACAATGGGTCCAAGGATTTCATCCAAATACCTAATGGCAGTCAAGGTGTTGTTATCCAGCCTGTAGAGGTCTGTGTGTCCCTCCATGGATATGCCTCCCCAGACCATCACTGACCCACCACCAAACAGGTCATGCTGAACAATGTTCTCCACAGCTTCTCCAGACCCTTTCACATCTGCCACATCTGCTCAGGGTGAACCTGCTCTCATCTGTGAAAAGCACAGGGTGCTAGTGGTGGACCTGCCAATTCTAATATTCTATGGCAAATGCCAATCAAGCTCCACGGGGCCCACTAGAGGATGTCGGGCCCTCAGGCCACCCTCATGAAGTCTGTTTCTTTTTGTCAGAGGTCAGAGACATTCACACCAGTGGCCTGCCTGCTGGAGGTCATTTTGTAGGCTCTGCCAGTGCTCATCCTGTTCCTCCAATCCTGCTGATGGGTTAAGGACCTTCTCTGGCCCTGTCCAGCTCTCCTCGAGTAACTGTCTATCTCCTGGAATCTCCTCCATGCCCTTGAGACTGTGCTGGGAGACACAGCAAACCTTCTGGCATGGTACATATTCATGTGCCTGCCATCCTGGAGAAGTTGAACTACCTGTGCCAGCACTGTAGGGTCCAGGTATGGCCCCATGCTACCAGTATTGACACTGACTGTAGCCAAATGCAAAATGAGTGAGAAAACAGATGAGGAGGGAAAATGTCAGTGGCCTCCCTCCACCTGTTAAACCATTCATTCCTGTTTTGGGGGTCGTCTCATTGTTGCCCCTCTAGTGCACCAAAGCAGCTGAAAGCCCCTCTGCTACTTCACTGACCTGAGCAATAGCCCAGAAGTTTTATTGACTGTGATACTCAGATTAAAAAGTGCTCCTTTCATTTTTTTGAGCAGTATATTTTAATGTAATATTGTGGTTTTCTAAGTCACTACACGCATTACTGAAATACACTCAATGATAGTTTTGGATATCCCCTCACACTTCAGTCCTTCACAAATGCAGTAGTTTACAAACATCATATTTGAATTTCTCTTTGAGAAGCATGAAAGATAATTGTGTTGAATCTCAACTTATGATTACATTTTTGCTACGTATGTACTATTGAGGGGCTTTTTTTAAATCAGATGGTCACTTTATTTTAACAAGAAATGTAAATAACCTGTTTACTCTTTACTCTTAGATCACATTCTATTTGTTTATCAAGCAGAACTGAATATTTTCATTTTCTACACAATACTGTAATAACTGTACAGTTCACACAGTGAGACACACAAACACACTCACTATACACACACACTACTGGTGCCGTCATTGGTTCCTCTGTGGATTGGACTGTTGAATCGACACAATGGCAGTACATGCTGGGGTCTTTGGCACATGTCGTCCCAGTAGCATGTGAGGTGTCACCAGTGGTTTACTCTGCTCCTCAAGAAGGCTCTGTCTCCTTCTCCCTGTTCCAGTCTCAGTTCAAGGTTGTCGAGATGACAAAAGTATTTTTTTCTGAGATGTTCAATCTTCTTCTTCTTCTTCTTCTTCTTTTGGCTGCTCCCGTTAGGGGTCTCCATAGCGGATCATCTTTGTATTGTTGTCCGCATATTGATTTGATGAAATTTTACACCGGATGCCCTTCCTGACATAACCCTCTCCATTTCTCCGGGCTTGGGACCGACACAAAGAAACATACTGGTTTGTGCATCTCCTGTGGCTGGATGTTCAATATGTTGAAAAAATTGCCTGTGGCCAGCATCCAGTGTAATGTTTTGTCTAAATTCTCCACTCCTCTTTTTGTAGCATTATAGTCCATTATCATTTCTGGTCATGACATCTGACCATGCAGGTCACATTGTTCACCAAGGATGTGTCATTTGTTTAGACAAACTTTAATGTCTTCACTGGCCTATTCTGTGTGGCCAGCAGTTGAGATGGGAGCTCTGCCTTATTTTTTCTTATTGTGCTAAGCATTGTTACCTTCCTCTTGAGAAGCTATGGCATTGTGGCCATGCAGCTTATGTCATGTCCAGGGTAACCCTCATGTCTTAATTTCTCACAGGAGTTCCTCCATCTGACTTCCCTTTGTTAATGAAATGACATCCTCTGCTCTTCTGTGTCTCTGTGATTCCCTTTGAGCAAATTATTCATAGCTTTGGTCTGGGTTATCATTTTTATACAGATGATGCTTAGATCTATTTCAGTGTTAAAAGTGACACTTCATCACAGCCTTCTCAGCTCACAACTTGCCTCAGTGAAATTGAATTAAAATTAAAACCTGAACAGAGCAAAACTCTTTAAAATTAAATTGCAACATAACTGAACTTCTGCAAAGTGGCACTAAAGTGCAACTTAAGAAAACAAGCAACGCTTCAACCATTCTTGGTGATGATCTCATCAGACCTTCTTTTACTGCAAAGAATCTCGGTGTCACTTTGATTCCTCCTTTTCTTATTTCACCATGTAAACCACATTAAGAAACTTTCTTGCTTCCACCTGTGTCACATTTCTTATGTTTGCTCATTCCTGTCCTTTTCTAATGCTGAGAATCTTGTTCCTGCTGTTATCACATCCCACATTGATTATTGTAACTCACTACTGGCAGGTGCCATTTCTAATCTTATATCACAGCTCCAGCTGATTCAAAACTCAACTGCAAGTGTCCTGACACGGACCACCAACAGCGAGCACATCACAGCCATACTGCTGCACCTTCACTGCTCCCTGTGTCTTATGATATCAAATTCTGCTATTAACCTGCCCACTAAGGTCCTTTCATTCTGTGCCCCCCACTAACCTATATGCTGTGGGTGACAGCAGGGCCTTTAGCTGTATATAGCACCTGGACTGTGGAATGACCCCCCAAATTTAATGAGATCAGCTGACTCCATTAATTTTTTTTAACTCATTTGTTTAGGAAGACATTAGACAGACCTGACATTATGCCACTTCTTTCAGTTTACCCCCTCTATCTGTTTAGGTACAGCAGATCCATCTCTTCCTGTCCTCTTCATCTTGTTTTGTCACTCCTATCACCTGCATGTCCTCTCTCACCACATAAACGCGAGGTTGTTTACAGATATGAATCCAAAACAGAACTGAGTGGCAGAAGGAATATGGCAGGTTTTAAAAGTCAGGCAGAGGAAATGATGTCATATACAGAGTCCTGGTCTAGGAGAGGACTTCCCACGATCCCCTTTGCTGTTCTCACCACCCGTGCCAAGTCCTTCCTGTCCTGCACTGTGCAGCTGCCATACCACACTGTCATACTGACAGAGAATGCTTTCTGTAGCAGATCTGTAGAAGTTTGTGAGCAGCTGAGAGGAGAATCCAGCACGTCTCATCTTCCTGAGGAAGAAGAGTCTTTGTTGGGCCTTCTTTACCAGGTGAGATGTGTTCAAAGACTAGGTCTGATCTGAAGAACTTGATATTATCCACATACATTACAGCCTCCTCATGTATGCATATAGGAGCATGTTCTGTTCTTCTGGACCTCCTATAGTCCAAAATGATCTCTTTGGTTTTTCTGGTGTTCAAGATGAGGTTGTTGGCTGAGCACCATAGTGCTAGGTGTTGTATCTCCTCTCCATAGTGAGTCTCATCATTGTCTGATATGAGACCCACCAAGGTCATATCATCCGCAAACTTCATAATCATATGTGTGGCATGGATGGCAGAGCAATCGTGCATAAATAACGTGAAGAATGCTGGGCTGAGCACACAACCCTGTGGCATGCCTGTGTTTAGAACCAGTGTGGCTGATGTACGATCTCCAATTCTAACCACCTGAGGCCTGTTAGTGAGAAAGTCCCTGATCCAGAGACACAACGATATGGACAGACCCAGATTATGAAGCTTTTGTACCAGTTTATCCGTGATTACGGTGTTAAACGCTGAACTAAAATCGATGAATAGAATCCTAATATAAGTGTTAGGGCACTGCAGATGAGTCAGGGCTGTGTGAAGTGCTGTTGAGACGGCATCCTCTGTCAATCTGTTCCTCCTGTAGGTGAACTGATGGTTGTCACATCCAGCAGGGATGGCATCCTTGATGTACTTTAGGAGGATTCTCTCAAAGCACTTCATTATTACTGGGGTCAGAGCCATAGGGTGATAATCATTAAGGCAGGAGACCGCTGATTTTTTAGTCACTGGCACAACAGTGGAAGATTTCAGGCAGACAGGAACCACTCACTGCAAGTTGTAAAGAAAGGTTGAAAATATCCAGAAAGACTCCTGCAAATTGATCAGCACATATTTTCAGTGATTTAACTGACACCGTATCCGGTCCTGCAACTTTGTTGGTGTACTTGCAGGACTAGAGGCTGATGCTGCTCCTCCAGCCAAGGGAGATGTACAGTCTCCCTGCTGCTAGATGCATCAAAACGTGCAAAGAAACTGTTCAAGGTGTCAGGGAGACTAGGGTCATAGCTGACCTGCTGATTGCTGCGCTTATAATCCATTATGGTCTTTAATCCTCTCCACATGTTCCATGGGTCGTTGTTATCAAAATGCTCCTTGATACGCTGTTTGTATCTGTATTTTGCCAGGTTTAGTCCTTATTTTAGTTCTTTTCAGGCTTTGCTATATGCCTTCCTGTCGCCTGACCTATATACAGCATCCCAGGCTTTAAGCAGAGACCTCACCATACTGCCCAGCCACGGTTTCTCATTTGGGAACACCTTAAAGGTCTTCGTGGGCAGGACAGCATCAGTACAGAACTGCACCTAGGATAGGACAGATGATGTATATCCCTCTAGATCTGAGACCTCTTTGAACACTCCCCAGTCAGTATACTCAAAACAGTCCTGTCTGGATTATTGTCTTTTATTCTATTTGAATGTTTTGTATATCCTGTATTTATCTTTATTTAGTGAAGATATTATTTGCAGCCAGTGTTATACAGGTGTTGTGACGTGAGATTTTACATACTGTATAACTTGATAAATATTTTGTATGTCTTTATTTGTAATTCAGGGAAAGCAATTTAGTGTTTACCCTCCCCCCCCCACCCCCCCTCCCCCCGTTTTTTACGACTGAGTCTTTTTGAATTTTACAACAGAGTTGGGAGAGGATGTGCCTTAAACCAGTTTAGCAAGTGTTTCTCTGCTAAAGTCTTTCAACCCCCCGCAAGAAAGCCATAAACACATATGGTCTTGGGGGTGGCAGGTATTAAGATGTTCTATTTCCCCATTGGTCTGAGGTATGCTGTTTGGAATTGGCTTGGATCAGGAGCTTTTAAGTACCATGATGTCCTATTGGCTCTAGGGGTTGGACAGAACATCTATAAATGTACGTGCTTAACCTCACAATCTCTCTCTTGCTAACCTGTGATGATGATGACAACACAATGAAGAGCACAGTTTAGGAACCATTTTGTGGCTGAAAGCTGAGCACCAATGATGTCTTAACTAGAGACATTTTAAGTTAACTACAAGTTTGTGTGCCACCTGAACTACATATCATCATTTAATCAGGTTGTATGGTTGCCAATATTCAAATGTACTTTGCATTTTCTTATTATTTATGAATATTATCAGTAATACATTATTTTATGTGCAACTTAACTTCTGCTTGTCTTTTTTCTACATCTAATTGCCTGAGGTTATAGATATAGAAGGGAAGGTGGGGATAAGTTATATACAATAATACCTTATAAACAGTGGTAAGTCTGTGAGATTAGGCATTCTAAGGCTACATATTAATAATACAATAGGGGAAAGTAGAGCAATATATATTACTCTACCAAGACAAAACAATAGGTACTGTTGTTTTTCCTGAATTTTGGGCACAGGAAGGGTGCTATATAAATAAATTGTGTCTTTATTAGTATTTTTCTTTTTATTGTTTTGATGGCCCATCATAAGTAATATAGTAATAAGTGACAAAAACTAGAGTAGTTCTATATAAGGCAATTACTATATAGCATAATTCAGTGTAGAATATGTATTGCCGTTTTCTTCACATACATGTTTAAAAATATTAGATTGGCTTAAATGTTTATTCTAAATTGGTTTAGAACATATTGCACACATGCATAGTACATTTTAAAAAATGTAATCAATTTTATTATTAACGTTTTACTCAACTCTAACGTGGTGCAAATATTGTAATTGTATTGTATATTTCATTTAATGAATGTAAACGAAAAACTATTTTCAGTTAGCACAGATCTTGTTGATTTTAATTTTGTCGACATGTTAAATCATTCCCACAGGCCCGAACACAACGTAAATGTTATTGGTGTATTTCACAGAAACGATCCGTATTATTTAGTTTGATGTATGATACGATGTGATTGCAGAACCCCTCTGAACTTCACAATGATGAGTATTATTTGGTTTGATGTACTGTTTTTCCTTCTCATTTTTGTCGCTTAATTTCTGAACGGGTCCTTGACATGATGTTACTTTCCAGGCTTTGCCAAGACCTGCCGAAACCTTCCAAAAGTAATTTACGAAGTCAGTCCTAAAACGATGGTGACACCACTTCCGGGTCTGTAACTAGAGGTCTAAAACTGCGGTGATGTATGGTGCTGTGGCTCTGCAAGTGGATGATACTCGTTAAAATGAGGTCCTTAGCATGTAAAAGCGATGAATAACAGCAAATGAAGACAAACAATACAAAAGACAGAGCAAGGGTGTTGTGATTTTATTTCTGTAGATTAATTTATTATCGTTCTGATGTCTTCTCATTTCATCTTGTTATTTATGTCCTTAACCACCTGAATTCACAGAAGGAACAGAATCAAATTCTTCTCCTAAAAAAAGTGTCTTCTGCTCCCACCTACTTCTTGTTTTCCTGTTCCTTATACAGACTTATGGATGCTGAATCAAAATCTGGTAGCAGAGTTTTTGAGAGAAAAATAGTAATATATTTTTTAAATTAATTAAACTTTAATAATTATAAATTACACATATAATTGTTTTAATTATAATTTTGACTTAGAAAAAGTAGTCTGTTTTTTTTGTCTTGTAATATTCTGAAAATGTTTTACTGTGCCAGCTAACATTGACTCACTCCACTTTCCATTATAACGTCCCCCCCCCCATTTGAGTGATGAGGCCCTGGTAAGAAAACTCTCCTCAGGCTTTGTCTTCTTTTACTGTTTACTTACTTGTTACTTGTCAAAACAATGCAGGGATCGACCAAACCTCACATATTTCTATAAAATTCAGTTAAAGATCAACTTTATTGCTTCTGCACTATGGTCTGTTTTGAAGCAATAAGAAAGAAAACATTAATTAAAAGCAAAGCATGTGTAGTGAATACTCAACTATTGTTAAGAATGAAGAAGGCTGCAATTTTTAAAATCAAAATAATATTCTGAGCATGAATAATACTTCGACCATTAAAAAAAAAAATCTATTTTTAAAAAATCTTTTTCTTTTCATAGTTTATCCCAGGGCGGCATGGTGGCGCAGTGGGTAGCACTGCTGCCTCGCAGTTGGGAGACCTGGGGACCTGGGTTTGCTTCCTGGGTCCTCCCTGCGTGGAGTTTGCATGTTCTCCCCGTGTCTGCGTGGGTTTCCTCCGGGCGCTCCGGTTTCCTCCCACAGTCCAAAGACTTGCAGGTTAGGTGGACTGGCGATTCTAAATTGGCCCTAGTGTGTGCTTGGTGTGTGTTTGTGTGTTTGTGTGTCCTGCGGTGGGTTGGCACCCTGCCCGGGATTGGTTCCTGCCTTGTGCCCTGTGTTGGCTGGGATTGGCTCCAGCAGACCACTGTGACCCTGTGTTCGGATTCAGCGGGTTGGACAATGGATGGATGGATGGAAGTTTATCCCATTACTTGTATAATATACTAGTTAATTGACCTGTTAAAAGGAAACTGGAGTATTTTAAACTATTTTCAAACTCATTTAGAAAAAGGTATTGTTATTGGTGAATCTCATTTAAAATACTTGTTGTTACCTTTATTACAAGTAATTAACTGGGTATAATAGTTAGATTTGGTTTGGGCTATACAATCCTTGTAATAAAGTATACGATTTTTATGCATCTCTTTGTGGACAAAGAGTCTGGATTTTTTGTATAACCTTTCAAGTTGCCTGCCCTTAGCTTTCAGAAGCTGAAGTTCAGGCATAAACCAGGGGGCAGAAAAAGAAAAAGAAACAGATCTGTTTTTTACCGGTGCCAGAGAATTCAGAATACCATTGAGTCCAGTGTTATAATATGAGACCAGTTCTACAGGAGTGGATAAATTATAAAAGTCCATTTGGGAATCAATTCTAGAAGACAGAAAATTCAATGTAATATCCTTAATATTACGAAAAGCTATGAGATGGGGGGGTCTTAGTAATAGAAAAAGTAAGTTTAGCATTGAATGAAAGGAGAAAATGATCGGTTATAGTGAGTTCATCTGCTGTAAGATCTAGAGGAACAACACCAGAGCAGCAGATCAGGTCCAAGATATGCCCTTTACAATGGGTAGGAACATCAGCGTGCTGCTGGTATCCAAAACTCTCCAGGCAAGATAAAACGTTTCTGGTGAGAGTAATATTGAAATTGTCTAGATGTATATTAAAATCCCTTAACAGAATTTTATTTGAAGTAATTGTAGATAAATGGGTAAGAAAGGTAGCAAGATCGTTCAAAAAATCATTGTTTGATTTGGGGGGGGAGGTCCGTAGATAGTTGCAATGATGGTAGGAACTGGCCCAGACAGTTGACACACAGTTGATTCAAAAGAGCCAAAGCAGGAGCAGGCAATGGCAGAACTTTCCACTTCTCGCAATAAATTATCGCGACACCTACTCCACTGCCAGAGGCACGGGGTTGACAAGTGTAAACAAACCCCGGGGGGTGCATTCATTAAGTTGTGAAAAGTCTTGAGGTTGCTGCCAAGTCTCAGTTAAATAGAGAAAGTCAAACTTACTGTCGTGACTTAGCGGATGTTCAGTAGACCGAAACTGACAATGTTGCTGTCACATTTGACATTGATGTTGGTCGACCGAGCTAAGCTGGCCAACATGCTGTGGTCAGCATTCCTATCTGTGTTACGTGGAGGGTGCCGAGAGTTGAACCAAAAGGAGTTAATTCCTTTTGAGGCGACCATTCGGAATCTCCTTTGGAACCCATGATGGATGTATCGCCAACAAGGGAGAAATATGACATCTGGGTCGAAATGCAGCACAAACAGCAGAGGCACAGACTGGAGGAAACATAGTCGAAGAAGCTCAGCAACTGAGTACTGGAGGAGACACATCATAAGTTGAATAGCGAGCGACAGAAGACTCCAAACAAACATAAACCAGGTGAATATCCTACCAATCCATATTGTAGGCGAGGCCACAAGCAGCTCAGGCCTCCAGAGAACAAAACGGTAAGTTTCGAAACAAAACGGGGGTTAGGCTGAAGTTAATGTATACACAGTCATATTCATGTGAGAAAATGTGAGAAAATATATTTGAAAGGAAATAAAAGCATTCACTTTTTTATATTATGACCATCATTATTTGTTTCTTTATGTCTCCATTGTCACTAAGACAATAATCCTCTTTTGGAGTCCTCAAATTAAAAAGTTCAATAAACCCTGCATTAAATATCGCTACCAAAAGTGAAGGTGGCACCAGTTTGATTCAGGATTCATTGTATTTAGAGCTAAATTATCATTGGTGAAGGGAAACTTTCTACAAGTACTGTTACTTTAATACTTTAAGTGTATTTTCAAGCAAAGGTTAAAGGGTACATTTTTGCTAATTTATTTATACTTTGACTTAAGTAAATTGTTTGAGTACTTCCTCCACCACTGGAACTGGACAGAAGGAGGTTTTACAACAACAGCAAGGATTCCGAGATGACTGGGAATCTCGTTGTGTTTCAGCTCCTGTATGTCTTCACATCTAGGGAGCACATTGGAGTTCACTTCACTTATGGTTGCTGGACTGTCTGTCGATGCACTTTATATAACATTAGTTGAAGTGAGGTGGCATGGTGGTGCAGTGGGTAGCACTGCTGCCTTGCAGTTAGGAGACACAGGTTCGTTTCCCGGGTCCTCCCTGCATGGAGATTGCATGTTCTCCCTGTGTCTGCGTGGGTTTCCTCCGGGTGCTCCGGTTTCCTCCCACAGTCCAAAGACATGCAGGTTAGGTGCATTGGCGATCCTAAATTGTCCCTAGTGTGTGCTTGGTGTGTGTGTGAGTGTGTGCCCTGCGGTGAGCTGGCGCCCTGCCCAGGGTTTGTTTTCTGCCTTGCGCCCTGTGTTGGCTGAGATTGGCTCCAGCAGACCCCGTGTCCCTGTAGTTAGGATACAGCAGGTTGGATAATGGATGGATAGTTGAAGTGAATATAATTTGTTTTTCACATTGCTTAGCAAAGATCTGCTCCAAAAGATGGAGTTTCTATGCCAGCATGGTGTGTTATATTTCAGCAAGAATTTATTCTCTGGCTTAGAGTCATGTGAAAAAGTATGTACACCTCATTGATGGTGTTTGCTTTTTCAACATTTTAAACAGAGAAAGAGCAGATCTTCATGCAAACAGTAACAACATATAAAGGTGATGCACTTGAAGAAAACCACAAGCAAAATCTCCCTTTTTAATCATTTATTCAAAAAAAAAATATCAAAAGATGTAATGGTCTGTTGGGGAAAAAGTAAGTCCACTGTTGGCCTCAGAAGCTGGCATTGTCCCCTTTAACAGAAATGAGTTCTTGTAGGCGCTTTACATAACTGCCCACCAGCCATTGACATTGACTCCTCCATGCAAAATTCCTTCAGTTGCAAGATCTTTTTTGGGTTTTCTTGCATGTGGAGTCCACTTCTAATCTTCTATAACATTTCAGTGGGATTCAGATCAGCACTTTGACTAAGTTAGTCCACAACCCTCCTTTTCCTCTTTTGGAGCCATTACTGTGAGGATTTGCTGTGTCAGACTGTTGTCATGTTGAAGGGTCCATTTCTAGCTCAACTTCAACATGTGTGTGTGAGTGATTTATGTGATGCAAAATTCATTCTTGACTCAAAGACTGAAAGCTGCCCAATCCCTGAGGGAAGAAAACAACATGAAACCCAAGCATTTCCACCACCATGCTTCACAGTTGGCATGAGGTTCTTCTCCTGAAATGCTGTCTTTGGTTTGTAACAAACATGCCTACTGTTCCTGTGGCCAAACTCTACCCTTGATTCATCTGTTAAGATCACATTGTTCCAGATGATCTGGGGACTCATGTATAAATTGTGCATACGTGCAAAAATGTTGCGTACGCCCATTTCCACTCTCTAATCGCGCTGTATAAAAATCAAACTTGCTGTAAAGCCACATACATCTTCATGCCTGGTCAATCTCTGCTGTATGCATGTTCTCTGCTCAGTTTTGCAAACTCGCGGCACCCAGCATCAAAGCAGTGCTATTGCTCCTGTGTGGTTTCCCTTAATTTTTTTAGATTCACATCCCTGACGCGGCTTTATCAAATATTGTACACTGAAATTAACCGCATGTTGTTTTTTAGTTCAAGGCATCTGATTGTAATCATCATGTAACCATGTAACTGTGCACTGAATGGTCAAACTATACCAAATACCACAGCCACTTTAGCATTGTTACTATCAGTACTCCACTCTGAGTATTTTAACTCATTGTATCTGAGTGTTGAATCACAGCTCTACAGCAGCTGATCAGAAAACTCTACAGCAGATTGTGTCAAGAGCAGAGACATATCAGAATAGAGAGTCTAGCACACGCCGCCTCAGCCATGATGTCTATTTGAACTGCTCCGGTATGACAAACACTTCAGAGCCTTTCCTGTATGGACATCGCGGTTCAGAAACAGTTTCATCCCAAGACCTCTAAATGCACTCAATCAGTCCATCAAGTGCTCCTTGTAGAACTGTTTGTACTTATAAGTACAATTACCTCACTGTAAACTTGTGATAAAGTTATTGTAGCTGCGTTTTTCCAAAGTTACCAAAGTTCAGCAGCTCTAACTTAAAAAATGGGATTCAACAAAAGCCTGACACACAGAAATGATTCCACATATAAAATATCTTTGTTTTTAAAAGTTAGTTAAGTTTCAAAGTAAAACAATTCACACAAAAAAGAAAATTAAAATAACAAAAAAGGGAAAAATTTATAATAAGAAAAGTTCAGTTCTAAGCTTAATCTTGTTACATCTTAAATCGTTACTATTCATTTATCATTTCTGAACCATTTTAAAACGGTCAGAAAACTGTATGCTTATCCCATTTCTAAGTAGAAAATGGGTCTTTTAAGTCCCTGTTTACTGGGACCAGTTCTAAACACCACTGAGCTTATTATCACACTGTTTCTCAGTTATAGCAAGAAGGTTCTATCTCTTACTAACTTATAGGGGGAAAAGACTATACCATTGTCTATGACTAGGGAAGAAATTATATTCTATTCAAATTAAGCAAACATTAATATGAGTTTAACTCAAAACTTTAACTTTCTAAGATTGGTTCTTACAGTTATAATATTGCACAACCTGAGCCACTTATACTTTCAAATTGTATATTTTTCACTGTTTTTTATCCTATTATTATTATTTGCGTTGTTGTTGTTGTTATTTTACCATTTTATAGGAAAATATGTTTATGGAAGATTTGCCTATTGAATCTAATTGTACCATACAATAACAATAAAGGAATTCAATTCAATTGAGGCCCCACATTCTCCACACAGATTATTCCACTTTGGGGAACAGCCCAGATACAGACAGGCAGACATCATTTGATTCACCACACATGTTTATTTACAACTATTTTTTGCAATTGACACAGCACACCCCAGTGCCTCAGCACCAAACACCCTCAGTCCAGGCCTCTATCAATGCCTTTCTCTCTCTTCCTGACCGCCTCCACTCCTCTCCTTCGAGCTCTGTCCTCTTCCACCCGACTCTAGCCATTGAATGGAGGGAGACGGCCCCTTTAATACCCTCAAGGATGTGCTCCAGGCGCCTCCCAATGAGCGACTGCCGCCACTTCCTGGTGTGGCAGAAGTGCCGGCTGTGCACCCGGAAGCAGTCCGGATGTCCCTGGTCTTCTTCCCCCCAGTGTGGAGGAAGTGCTGAGGGCCAGGGCTCCTCAGGCCTCTGGGCGCCCCCTGGCGAAGACCACGGGCCCCCTTAGGGCTGAGCTTCTAAGCTCTGTTCCCATGGTCCCCAAAGCCACCAGGATAGTCGCCACCTCGTGATCTGGAGGAGGTGTAAGCATACCACCCCCACCCACTTGCCACATCCACAAACATATAAATTCAGGACAAAAACATAACAGAAGTTTATACAAGAAGGGCCCAATGCAGTTTCAATCACCTAAACACGGCTATCTGCTAGTTGAGGGTGGATATCCTAAAAATGATGGACAACATTGAATAGCAAAAAGGACATAAGTGAAGTGCCTGACGCTTTTGTTAAAGTTCTTCATTATCTGATATTTAGTGACACACTTTATTGTGCCTCTTTGATAACTCCTACCCTGCATTAGCATCAGTAGTTGAAAAATGAACAACTGATACATCGAATGTAACAAATGGCTTTTTCTCTTACACGCAGAATACATTTTCTCATTTAAATGTTTTAAGTGAGTGTTTGAAAATCATCAGTAGCACAAACCTAATCAAATATGAATTCAAGAGAAACACAAGAACTCAAAAAATAGCATGCTGTGTAATTAATGATGTGACATTTCAAACAGGACTAACATCTCAAGTAACAAACACAACACAAAAACTATAAATATAAATCATACACGACTCAGGTGAAAACTGTGGTGTCAAAGTTCAATTGTTTCTCCAAACTCACCTCTCCTCAGCTGTGGTTTGAGGATTCAGCACTGAAGTTAGCAGGTATGGCACAGAGAGAGGATGCCCACAGTCACTCAAAAGCCTCCCACCAGATAAGACATCAAGTTTAAATTAAGCGATTATTCAACATACTTAGTTTTCATACTCTTTCTTTGTGTGTTTAGCATTCATTTGCTCAGAGGCTGATGTGCTTGCTGTTTCCTGAGCAGCTCTTCTTTTTTCCACCCTAGTGGCCCACTTCTTCACTTTTTTCATCAGCATCTTTTCACGTTAAAACTGATTAAGTCAGTGTTTGTGTTGTAATTACTTAGTACGTTTATCTTAATTTTTCACTTATGGCACTTAAGTGTTCAATCTGCATCAAGAAAGATTTAAGATATGAAGAGGTAGAGGAAATGACGGAGAAGGTGGTAGGGATGAGAATGGTGACCGTATGCATGCGTTGCCCTGCTGGCCTCTACCTAGAGCTGATTCAGCAAAACAATAAAATAAAAATAAAAGAGGAATAACTTTGGAGGTCAATCATCACCCCGAAAGCAGATAGTAGATGTTGCATTGTATATGTGTACCAAATTTCAGGTCAATAGGTCAAACGGTTTGTGAGCTACAGGTAATTTAAAATCCTAGACAGACAAATGGACAGCCATGGTAGCGTATTATATATAAAGAAAATGGCAAATAGCCATGGATCTCTTTTAACCACACCACCCGGTAGCTATTTGTGAAGTAATGTGCTCCAGCTGTTTAGTAGTGCCCGTCACATTTCACTCTTTAGTTATTTTCTGCCCCGTTGCCTCAAAGACATTTTAGACTCGTTGTCCAGTGCCCCCTAATGCCTACAGACTGTGTTATACTTTTGTCACAGGCTCCATTCTCTTCCTTGTTCCTGACTTTACCTCAGATATGCATCTTTGTTTTCTTATTCATATATTCCAGTACAGAATTTTATTTTTCCTTTTATTTTCTTTCCTTCTTCTGGAGTGTCCATTTCCCACTATCATCCATTTCAGTGTCACTCCAATGTCACTCTGCCTATCCCTAATTAGGCCACACTCCTTCATAGCTCCACATATCATTCTTCTGTGGAGTCAGACCATAAGACTTCCTCTGAGGACTGGCTAGTCATCAAGATGTTCCAATCTACATCGTGACAATTGTGACATGAAGGACAGCTATGCTGCTGTAAAACGCTTTATTGTCCCACCTTGTTCGATTATGTGTTCCTTGCATAGTTGATAGTGACAAAGTCGCCTGAACTGTCCATGTTGTGAGTTTATTTGTATTTGTTGATTTCCTAGGATTTACTCACCTGAAAAAACACATTACTGATGTGCTGCCCCCTACTGCTTCAATGTTTGGCCACAGAGAGTGGCAGGCTGGTGCGAATCTGTCACATTTAGACACAAAATTACATTTTATAAAATGTGTACAGTCTTTGTTTTTGAATAAGAGACAATTTCAAATGTGTATCTCTTCCTTCCTTTTCAGGATTGGACCTCTTGAAGGATATTCAATCAGGTGTTCACATTCCCAGTCATATTAAAGGTAAGCCAATGATCTTCTGTTTCTAGTCTGCTGTTTTTTCATTTTTCTGATCCTCAGTTTTCCTCATTTGTTCTTTTTGTGTTTTTCAGGCCTCCATGAGACACACAGAGGTGTTGTGTCTGAATCCACAAGAACTCTGGAGGATCAGGCGTCTCCTGAAGATCCACACACCAGAGTTGTGGGCTTTGAGACTCAATACACAGAGCTGATGGTTGTTGATCACTACAAAAGAACATACAGTGAAAAGCACCATGAACTTGAGAAAACAGGGAGGACTCATGCAGAGATGGTGGAGGAGAAGACAAAAGTGAAATGTGAGCGAATCTGGACAGAGCAGCTTTTTAGAAGAAGTACAGGAAGTGAGACAGACCCTCACATTGTAGTGGTCAGTGGGATGGTGGGAATTGGGAAGACCACCATGGTCCAGAAGATCATGTTTGACTGGGCCAGAGGCACTCAGTACCGGAGGTTTGCTTTTGTGTTCCTGTTTAAATTCAGGGAGCTCAACCTCCTAGACACAGAGGCAGAACCACAGATGTCTCTGACCAGGCTGATTGTAAGGCACTATAAATATCTCAATGACCCAAAGTTGAGAGAAATCCTGCAGAAACCTGAATCTCTCCTCTTTATATTTGATGGACTGGATGAGTACAAACACAAACTGGACTTTATACAGAGTAAGCTCTGCTCAAACCCAGAGGAGGACTATTTTCCTGTCCACATCCTGGTCACCAGCCTGGTCAGTCAGACATTACTGAAGGGCTGTTCAGTCTTAATCACAACCAGACCAACAGCACTGAATACCCTGTACAAAGAGAATGTTGATCAATTTGCAGAGATCCTGGGGTTCTTCCCTGAACAAAGGCTGATGTACTTTAAGAAGTTCTTTGGTAATGCTGATCAGGGCTCTGAGGCTTTTCAGTATGTGGAAGGGAACTCCATCCTGCACACCATGTGCTTCAACCCCTCGTACTGCTGGATTATCTGCTCTGTGCTGAAGAGCCACTTCATGACACCTGAAGAAGAGCGAGGAGCTGCCCCCAGAACTGTCACTGAGCTCTTTGTTATGTTCCTTCACAACATCCTCACCAAACACAAGCGAGAAGCTGAGGATCTACGGGAGTTTCTGGTCAAACTTGGGAAGATGGCTCATCATGGGGTGGTGAATAGGACTTTTGTGTTTTATGATAATCAAGACATGTCCACCTTTGGTCTCCAGCCAGTCCTATCCTCTCTATTCCTCTCAGGGTTCCTCAAAGAAATCGTACAAAGAAAAAGCACTCTAGACCAGACAATATATACATTCTACCACCTCACCCTGCAGGAGTTCATGGCTGCCTGCTCCTTCTACCTCGATCCATCAGGGGGAATTGAGGAGCTGCTTGTTAAGTTGGAGTCGTGTAGAGATGGCCAGTTTGAGTTACTCACTCGATTCCTGGCAGGACTGGCCAGGCCTTCTGTGATTAAAGCACTGGGGGGAATCCTAGGAGAGTTTGAGATGAAGACAGCAAAGAGGATACTGGAGTGGGTGAAGCAGAAAGCTGAAGATGTGCTACATGGCTGTAATAAAAGTGAAGCTCTGCAAGTGTTTCAGTGGCTCTATGAGACTCAGAATAATAAATTAATCAGAGAAGCCATTGGGAAGGATTTAAGCTTGTACTTTATTGAGAGGACTTTATCTCCTCTGGACTGTGCTGTGCTGGGCTCTGTTATCAGCTGCTGTGGAGAATTTGAGATGCTCATCCTGTCCAAAACACTTCTCACCCCAGAGTGCATTAGCAGACTGGTGCCAGGGCTCATCTGCTGCAGACGTGTCGTGTGAGTAATAAAACCTTCATGAGTTTAGTTTGATTGTTTGTAATCTCAGTGGAGTTTCATTCAAGTCTGAACTCATTGGATCTTCTTTTTTTTTTAATATTTTTATTTTATTAATTTTCATTGTAATCATTCCATACAAACGGATCAATTTATAACCCAACAAATTTGAAAACAAATCAAACCCCACCCCTGAGAAGGAGAGCTTAGCTAAAGGAAAATTGCTTTAGGCTTTTTAATAAGGCAACATTAGACAAAAGAAAGGGAGAAGTAAATATCTATATAAATAAGAGATGGAGAAGGGAGTTAAATGCAATAATAGTTATTTCTCTTATTCTGAAATAATATTGATTACATCCTGCCATGTTTTGAAGAAATTTTGTACAGATCCTCTAACTGAAAATTTGATTTTTTCCAATTTCAAATAATATAAAACATCGGTTTCCCACTGACTTATAAGAGGAGAATTAGGATTCTTCCAATTTAACAAAATAAGTCTGCGTGCCAAGAGTGTAGTGAATGCAATCACCGTTTGCTTGTCCTTCTCCAATTCCAGTCCATCTGGAAGGACACCAAACACAGCTGTTAGTGGGTTAGGAGGGATTGTGATACTAAGGCTGTCTGAGAGGCACTTAAAAATTTTTGTCCAAAATGATGTTAGTTTGGTGCAGGCCCAGAACATGTGACCCAGTGAGGCAGGAGCTTGGTTGCAGCGTTCACAGGTTGGATCTTGCCCTGGAAACATTTTGGACAGTTTTAAGCGAGACAGATGAGCTCGATATATAATTTTTAGTTGAATAATTCTATGCTTTGCGCATATAGAACTCGAGTGAATTCTCTGCTTTGCTACCTTCCACTCCTTTTCTGATATATTGATTAAGAGATCTTCTTCCCAATGTCCTCTTGGATCTTTGAAAGGTAGGGACTCTAATAAGATTTTATATATTGCGGAAATAGTGTTTGTTTCCTCGGAATTGAGCAGTATTTTTTCCAGCATTGTGGAGGGTGCAAGGTGGGGGAAATCGGGCAATTTCTGTTTAACAAAATTTCTAATTTGAAGATAGTAAAAGAAATGTGTAGCTGGGAGGTTAAATTTTGAACGTAATTGTTCAAAAGATGCAAATATGTTGTCTATATAAAGATCTCTGAGCATTTTAATCCCAAAACTTTTCCAGGTATTAAAAACTGGATATACTTGAGAAGGTTGAAAGAGGTGGTTCCCTTGCAGAGGTGCCACTGATAAAAGATTTTCCATCTTAAAATGCTTCCTAATTTGGTTCCATATTCTGAGTGAGTAAAGCACAATTGGGTTATTAGTATATTTGCGATAACTTTCATTTATTGGAGAGCAGAGCAGGGAATATAAAGAAGTACTACAGGATTTTACTTCTATTGCAGACCAAGCCTGTGAATGTTCATTTATTTGTGTCCAGGTTTTTATGGCTTGTATGTTTGCTGCCCAGTAATAAAACTGAAAATTAGGTAAAGCCATGCCACCTTCTGCCTGAGGTCTTTGTAGGGTCGCTCTTCGGATACGTGGGTGTTTTGAGTTCCAAATGAATGAGGTTATTATTGAATCTAACTGTTTAAAAAAACGATTTATTGATATATATTGGAATGTTTTGAAATAAAAAGAGAAGTTTAGGAAGGATATTCATCTTAACAATGTTAATTCTTCCGGCTAGAGTGAGATGAAGGGTTGACCATCTATGCAAGTCTTGCTTAATTTTTTCCATACAGACGCCAAAATTTTGTTGATAAAGAGCTTTATGTTTACTTGTGATATTTACCCCTAGGTATTTAAACTGATCTGCTATGGTAAAAGGTAGGGTGTCTAATTTAATATTATATGCTTGTGAGTTCACTGGAAAGAGTATACTTTTATTCAGATTAATTCTAAGACCAGATATCTTTTGAAATTCTGTTAGTGCTGTTAAAACAGCAGGGACAGTGTTTTCTGGGTCCGATATATATAAGACCATATCATCTGCATATAGAGAAATTTTCTGTTCCAGTCCTTCTCTGACAATCCCCTTTATCTGATAAGAATTTCGGCAGTGAACCGCCAGTGGTTCAATAGCGATTGCAAACAACAGTGGCGACAAGGGACATCCTTGTCTGGTACCACGTTCTAGTTTAAAGTAGTCTGAGCAAATGTTATTAATACAAACTGAAGCTTCTGGACTGGTATACAGTAGTTTGATCCAAGCACAAATATTCGGGCCAAACCCAAATTTCTCCAATGCAGTGAAAAGGTAATTCCATTCGATCATGTCAAATGCCTTTTCTGCGTCTAATGATAGTAATATCTCTGGGGTGTTTTATTTTGCTGGTGAATATATAACATTAAACAAGCGTCGGAGATTTGAAGATAGATGTCGGCCTTTAATAAATCCAGTTTGATCTTGTGATATTACCGAGGGCAGCACTTTCTCCATCCTTCTAGCTAGTATTTTTGAGAGTATCTTAACATCATTATTCAGGAGTGAAATTGGTCTATATGATGCACATTGTAACAAGTCCTTATTTTGTTTAGGAAAGACGGTGATTAATGCTTGTCGAAATGTTTGAGGTAGTATTTGGTGGTCTTTAGCTTCTGTAAATGTTACCAATAAGAGTGGAGCTAGCTGAGTGGAGAATTTCTTATAAAACTCTACGGGGTAACCATCAGGGCCTGATGATTTCCCGCTTTGTAGTGACTTTATAGCGTCTAGTAATTCTGTTAGCGTTAGAGGTTTATCCAGTTCCTCAGCACTTAAAGCATCTATTTGTGGTATTTGTGAATTATCCAGAAATGCATTAGATTGCGTGTTGTCATTGGATCTTCTAAGCCCCACACTACAGAAAGTGATGTCACTGTTGTTATGTGTCATGTGGGTGTGTTACTCTTCTCAGTTTTACCCCACATCACAGCAGCACTTCTTAGTCGGGTCACAGAGCGGCATCAGCACATCACTTGTGTGTGTCTTTCAAAAAGGCCGGTCAGAGCTGGACCGGTGCCCCACATGATGGCTGGTCCTTCTTCATAGACAGAGTGGCCTCCTTTATAATAATGATAATAATAATAATCATAATCATAATAATAACAATGATTTTTATTTATACAAGGCACCTTTCTAAGAACTCAAGAACACCGAACAAACAATAAATAAAAAAAAAAACACATTATAAACAACTTAAAAAATACAGAAAGTATAAAAATTAAAACCAAACAAAGCCACTGTAATCATAGAGAAAAAGCCACTTTATTGTTTAAAACAGATCGGTTTTAAGTTTACATTTGAAGGTTGAAAATGATTTGATATTTCTAAGCTCAGATGGTAGTGAGTTCCAGAACAGCTGAGTGCTCTGCTCCCATGGTGGTTAGACTAGATGGATGGAGGAAGAGCATCTCAGGTTACAGAAAGGAATTATCTGTGATGTGCTTTCATTCATCACTTTGCAGATTGCCTTGTTTAGTGACCTCTCTGATTCTCACCTCAGTCTTACCAATTCTCGTAGATATTGATTATTTTTGACCACATGGTTACCTTATGACACAAACTCTCCATCTGGCACCTTCTGTGTTTCATATCAGCTCCTTCATTTTGAGTATTTCATCCATCCATCCATCCATTGTCCAACCCGCTGAATCCGAACACAGGGTCACTTATATAGTTTCGATGTCCTTGTCTAAATGAAGTCACCAATGAATGATATCTTAACCTCAGCCACATACACCTTGCTGTAGGGTTGATGAGTCCATTCTTAAAGGAGTTCAGACCTTCACAAGGAGACACCTGTAACAACAATAGGAAGAATAAAGAGCAGAAGGACACATAATAAAGTGTGAGGATCTGCCACTTCTGCCACAATCCAACACTTTACTAAGGACACTTTACCAAGAAGTTCGAGCAAAGCCTATAAATTGGTCCCCCCTTTACTGATCACAGTGACTCTTTACATATTGCAATGAAGACCTTGCCAGACCTCACCTTATGGACTTCTTTAGTGACATATCAGGGCTTCAGTTCTCTAGTGTTGTGGTTCCTAAACTTAGCCTTCAGGATCCACTATGACCACAGGTATTTGTTGAACCAAATTCTTTTTTTAATTGGACTCCTACCCTAATTAAGTGAACTGTTATTTCCCAGTTTTGAAGTCAATGTAGAAATTACAAAGCTAAGTTTAGTATTTTTTTTTGATTAAAAAGTACTAAGCAGTTAAAAAGTTAAGGTTAACAGACAAACTAAGCAGTTTAGTAATCCAAAGTTAACTTTTAATAATGAAGCAGATGCAGGTTCCCCAAGGACGATCCAGCTCACAGGATCATCATTGTTGGGGGATGCGAGTGGCTGGACTAGGCCAAGGGGTCGCCCACGTAACACCTGGCTGCAGCAGATAGAAGGTCATTTCTGGAGGGTGGGACTGGACCGCGTGTCTGCCTGGGGGGTTGCCAACCGGGATCCTGAGTTGTTTCTTCGTGTAGTGGATGTGTTAATGCACTGTACCAGTGCATACTCCCCAACTTGACTTGACTTGACTTGCAGGTGCAATGCAAGTCGTGTTTGATGTTGGATGTTTTAGTGGATGGCTTGGAGGAGCTAGTTGTCTTCCATGAGGGCTACATATGCAGGAGATGCCAGCGATCCAGCACCTTGATCTCAGGGTTGTTAAACTGGAGGGGGATTTGGCTGGCCTGTGTTGTAGTAGAGAATTGGTGGACCTGGCCCAGTTGTCCTTAAGGGAGATTGTGTGCAACCCTAAGGTGATGCGGGTGGACACTCCAGACTAGAGAGATAGAGATAGGAGGGTGATAGTCATAACACAAAGAGTGCACATTGTGCGTGTGCATCAACCCAGAATTGGGAGCATCAAACCATTTTCATGACCTTGCAGAGCTTTTCGGTGTCTCTGAAGATTCAGAGATGTTAGGCGGGCATGAGGAGCCCCAATGGGCCACCTCAATACCAGTTCCAAGAAAGAGAGAGTTAGTGATAGTTGCAGACTCAATCATTACAGGGACTGAAGTACAGGTTTGCTCCAGAGACACAGAGACTCACACAGTGTGTTGCTTTCTGGGTGCAGAGTTGGATGGGCTCTTGGCAAGAGTAAGGGTGGATCCAGTTGTCATTGTCCATGTTGGAACAAATGACATACACAAGGGTAGTCTGACGGTTCTGCCTTTACATCTGAACCGGAGGGGCACTGATGAATTGTATGTGTAGGTTAGTCGAGGATTGTTTAATGAGGAAATGGAATGGCAGGGATTTTAGGACAGACCAGGATCAGAACTATACAGGGAGGAGCAAGCAATAGTGTAAATATAAAAATGCATATTAATGTAAATTCTACCATGCTGGAATTTTATGAGGAAGCAACAAATTATATGATCAAAGTGGAGCTTATGATATGAGTAATCTGGACTTTCAGAAAGCATCTGATAAGGTGCCACATGAGAGGGTGGGCATCAAACTAAAAGAAGTGGGAGTTCAGGGTGATGTTTGTAGATGGGTTCAGAATTATCTCAGACACAGGAAGCAGAGGGTGGTGGTGCGAGGAACCTCATCAGAATTGGCGGATGTTAAGAGTAGTGTCCAGCAGGTGTCAGTGCTGCTCTTTTTAATTTATATAAATGATTTGGAAACAAATATAAATAAGAAGCAGGTTAATTTTACACATGATACCAAGACAGGTGGATTAGCAAAAGAATCCATTGAATCATCACAGAGGGACTTGGATAGCATACAAGCTTGGGTAGATTTGTGGACAATGAAATTTAACATAAGGAAGTAAAAATGTTTCAAATACACAATGGGAGATCAAAAAATTGAAAGTACACCGCATGAGAAGAGTCTCGATGGACTCTAGACTATCAACTGCCAGACAGTGTTCAGAAGCCATTAAGAAGGCTAACAGAATGTCAGGTTATATAGCGTCTTGATGTGTTGAGTACAAGTCACAGGAGGTTCTGCTCAAGCTTTATAACAAACTGGTGAGGCCTCATCTGGAGTACTGGGTACAGTTTTCATCTTCAGGCTACAAACAGGACACAGCAGCACTAGAAAAGGTCCAGAGAAGAGCGACTAGGTTGATTCCAGGGCTTCAGGGGATGAATATGAAGAAAGATTTAAAGAGCTGAGCCTTTTCAGTTTAATCAAAAGGAGATTAAGAGGGAATTAAAATTACGAAGGGAATTAGTCCAGTGGATCGAGACTGTGACTTTAAAATGAGTTCGCCAAGAACAGAGGGACACAGTTGGAAACTTGTTAAGGGTAAATTTCTCAGAAACTTTAGGATGTTTTTCCTCACATAAAGAACTATGCAAAATTGGAATAAGGTACCAAGTAGTGTGGTAAAAACTAAGACTTCAGGGACCCTTCAAAACTCGACTTGATGTTATTTTGGAAGAATTCAGTGGATAGGACTAGAGAGCTTTATTGGACCGAATGGCCTGTTCTTGTCCAGATTGTGCAAACCTGATGATGTCTGTCACCTCCAATGTCCGTCCCAGTGCATGAAGGTCAGTGACAGCAGCGCCTCCTAATGTCTGTTAGGTGTGTTTCAGTATTCATCTCTGGTCCTGCTGAGAACATGATGGACATGAAATGAGAAGTCAATATTAAGTAAGTAGATGATACAGTAGGAACTCCAGGATTGATTAGGAGGTGCTAAGATGAGGTGATGGCCAGTCAGTTGCATTGTCAGCACACAGCGCTCAATCAGAGAGCATTACAATGGTGGGTTCAGAGGAGAAGATTTCTGTTTGTCTCTTAATGCAATCAGTACCTCTAATTAAGCAAATTATCTTTAATTACAGAAGGCAGACATATTGCAAATGTTATTTCAGTATACAGCACCTTTTAACTTTAGCACTATGCTATTTGATGCATTTTGCATAAGATTCATCCTCAACAACAACAACATTTATTTATATAGCTGATTTTTATACTAATGATGTAGCTCAAAGTGCTTTACATAATGACGAAAGAGAAAAAAAGACAAAATAAATTAGAAAATAGAATTAGGGAACACTAATTAACATAGAATAAAATAAGGTCTGATGGCCAGGAAGGACAGAAAAAACAAAAAAACTCCAAATGGCCGGAGAAAAAAATAAAATCTACAGGGGGTCCGAGGCCACAAGACCATCCAGCCCCCTCTAGGCATTCTACCTAACATAAATTACCTCAGTCAGTCCTCATGGTATTCAAGGTTCACATTGAAGAACTTAAAGATGATGGTCATGTGGACTACTGGCCTTTAATCCATCTATCCCGGTGCTTTGATCAGGTGGTGGTGGCGCAGATCAACATGACAGAAAACCAGAAAAAGAACAGCAAACAAAACAAAACAAAATAAGCAAACACTCTCATACAGATTTCTTGCTAAATAACTAATAAAACAATTTAAATAAAATGGTTCAGCTTCTTTGTGAAACACCGTCTCTTCCCTATGTTTGGATTTTAAAATGGATTTGGATTTCCTGCGGTGCTCCTGTTACCTTCCACAGTCCAAAGACTTGCAGGTGAGGTGAATCAATGATACTAAATTGACCTGCATGTGTGTGTGTGTGTGTGTGTGGGTGTGTGTGGGTGTGTGTGTGCAGGCCTTGTACCCTCTGCTTCCTGGGATGGGCTCCAGCTCCCCCATGACCCTACTCAGGAATACTGGGTTAAGAAAATGGATGGATTTATTAGGGTTGAAGACCCAATCTGAAGAACTGGCCTCCTAATTGAAATGGTGGAACAAAGAAACCTATAAATAAGAAAATTTTAAAATTGTAATTTTAGAGCAGACTTTTCTATTCAGTGTAAATATGCAGGTTTATCTCACTGACCTCTGGGTAGAAATAGCGAGTCTTAATGCTCATCCAGCGACAGTTTAAAAAGAAACATGTTGACTGACCAAGAGGACATCAAACTGTAAGGACAAAAAACAAAAAAGAAGAGGTTTTGATTTTTAGAAACTAACTCCATGAATCAGAAGGACACATCCAGATGCCCTGATATCTGAACCACTGATCTTCCAGAGTCTGTCAGAGCCAGATGATCCAAATGGATCTGCTCATTGGACTGCATGTAAGACTGTCATCATGAGGTTTCTTTACTTTACTCACAGACATGTCTTCCTTCACATAGCACATGGTGTCTCTCAAATCCTACACAATGACTCCAAGCTGCTGCTCTGTGCAGTGTTTCTGGATAGTCACTTCATTGAATTGAAAAGCCATGAATCTGGTGATTAAGAGGAGAGAGCGGCACCACTTCAGAGTCACTTCATCATTCCAAGTACCTTGGTGCTGAATGCCATCACCTCTGACCAGTATGTCACAAGAGTGAATAATAAGCTGAGGAGACCCCATGATAAGTTCTGTGCGTAGTCCTGTTCATCACACTACAAAGAAAAAACAAAGCAGAGACGAGCAACTCAAGGTCAGTCAGTCTGTCTGTGAGGCAGGGCCAGTGCCAGGGGGCAATGTGGACATTGAAAGTACCAGTCAGTCAGTCAGTCAGTCCGTCCCAAGAAACAGTGAAGTGACAAGGAATACAAAGTACTGAATTTTAGGATTATAAAACAAGAGAGACTTTTTATTTAATTAATTGATATTTCATTCCTCTATTAATAACCTCTTCTCAAACAAATATAATATGTCCGTAATATTTGACCTTCTCCAACATTCTCACTCATTTCTTCTGCCCCAGATGGAAAAAATAAGCAGACAAATAAAGAGATTGAAGGGGAGCAGGAGATGAATAAGGGGAGGCCATAAACAATTTGAAAATGTCAAAGACCTATAATACATATAAAAAACTCGTAAAGCAAAGTGAAAGAAAGAATTTGTCAAAGCCTCAGTTCAGAAGTAGCACCGACAGCAGTGACAGTCTTTTAGAAATCCCCACAGTATTGGACGGTGTTCTGACATGCAGCACCAGTCACTATGATGACATCATCATCCTACTGTCTAGCCACGCCCTTTAGAAACATGGTGCCACACTATAGCAACAAAACAATGGTGACTATAAATTTGAATTAGAATCCCATTTATTGGCCAAGTCTGCTCACATAAAAGGAATTCGACTCTGGTTCTTTGATGACTCTCCAAGCATATTTACAACACAAATATCTACAAAAGTGATGAGTACACACTGGAGATAAATACAAGGCAAACAATGTATACATATACTGTATATTGAAACTGAAAGACAGTGCAGGAAATATTGAAATTAATACTGAATTAAGTATTCACTCTATGTTAGAATATTGCAAGATATTGATGGTGGTGGTGGGGGTTGGGGGTGGTTATGTCCCAGACTGAATTAACCGTTTATGAGCGTGATAGCCTGGTGATAGAATCTGTTCTTACAAATATCTGTTTGTTTCAGAGTAGTTAAGTCTATAATGCCCACCAAATGGGAGAAGTGCTTCCGTGCTTCAGTTCGAATTGCGCTTCCCCCATCATTTCCACTGCTGTCCTCGAGTATGTCATTCACCCTTTAGTTGAAAGAATTTAAAACTGAAGCCAGGAAACACATCTTTATGCGAATAGTTGGGGGACTCTGGGACAAACTACTGTGACATGGAGTTGAAGCAGAAACCTCAACAACATTTAAGGATCTGGTTGAGATATTGGGACAGCTTAACTATTAGCTAAACAAACAGGCTTGATGGACTCATTGGCTTGCCTAGAAGAAGTTAAGCAAATGTTTTTGACTCACATTTAAGTAAGTAGAGCAATCAACATCTGCAGTCTATAAAAATAACTGCTGTAGAATCCGAATACAAAGTGCTTTGTGATAAATAGTGTTTGAAGATTGATATGGAAGAAACAACATCAGAACTAAAGGACTTCCTGAAAAACATGAAAGTTCTAACTCAGTGAAATGTGTAGCTGAATTATTTTATAAAATAATAGCAGAGAGCTTTAAATCTGACTACTGAGATCTCAACTGCTTATAATAAACATGGAACAAAAGCCTCAAAGCCTAGAAGCCTGATTGTCGGATTTGAAAAAGTACGGATTAAATTTTATCAAATTCTCAGACAGAAGGAAGAGATTGTATGCAAAATCAGGTGAATTTAGATTATTTTAGATAAACTTTATTAATCCAATGGGGAAATTCAAATGTATACAGCAGAAGAAACATAAAAACATAAATAAATAAATACAGACTCATAGGTCAGATAATACATCAATCAATCAATCAATTGATAAATAAATAAATAAGCTTAATGAGTATCTGATGGAATCTTTGAATTGCCTGATAGCAGCAGGAAGAAAAGACCCCAGAGGCAACCACCTTTAGGGGATGGAGGGGATTTTTCAGGATGGCAAATAATTTTTCCACCATCCTCTTTTCCACAGCAGCTTCCAGTATGTCCAGGGTTCACCCTGTGATAGAGAAGGCTTTCCTGATATGTTTGTTCATTCATTGTGCTTCTTTTGTGCTCAAGTTGCTTCCCCTGGAGACCACAGCAGAGAACACCACAATGCCTACCATGGACTGGTAGAACATTTCCAGCAGCTTGCTGCACACATCAAAAGTCCTGAGTCTTCTTAGCGTCCAGTCTGCCCTGGTTCTTCTAGCCCAGCGCCACTGTGTGGTCAGACAGTTCCAGTTTGTTCTTTATGTGGACCCCCAGATACTTGTAGCTCTGCACCACTTCCACGTCCTCCCCCTGAATGGTGACCATGAAACAAGCTTCATTCTACAGCATCAAACAGCACTTACACAAAGCTGAAATCAGACATCACCTCTTGTTTGTAGCTAAAGTAAAAGTAACAATTAGATATCTTTATTCTCCCCAAGAAATAGTTCAAGAGCTAAACAGACTGAACTGACATCCTTTAAAACATGAACAGGAGACATATTGGGTCTGTGCAATGCAAAAAAAAAGAATCTGCTTTCAGCTTGGCCAATCTTTAATATAACATAATTTCACTTTTTTGGACACTTTTCAGTTACTATATTGTAGTCTATTGTATTGAATATATGTGCATATGCACAACCATTAAGTAACTGAAAGTGACAGAAGATTTAACACAAGTGTATATGCGGGGGTCACAAACTTGACAAAGAGCCATAGTAAGGTTTGGGCAGCCATCCCTATATTATTTCCTGGCTGCAAAATTTAAATATGTGACAGCACTGATGTGCAGAAATCAGAGAACAAAACTGAATTGAGGGGATAGGGGAAAGGTGGGGGCATTTAAAGGCCAGTATAGGAAATTACATCAGAGGGGATAGAACCGGAAGGGTCTCCATCCATAGGTTCTGACCTGGAAGTGACATCAACAGGACCAGGTGGAATTTCCCATGAATGGTCTGCAGAAAAGCAACATCCCGGTCTGGCTCGGAATTACCCTCATTTAAGTCCTTTAGCTGCCTCCCATGCGCACGTGTGTGACAGGGGTTTGTATGATTATATGTACATACATGTATTTACATATATTGCTTAATAAAATATAAGTGTATGAAACTAACTCCAGAGATGGCATCACAGGAAACTTAAAATAGCTTCAACCTTAAAATGTAAAGAATTCAGAAGAAGTAATGACAGAAATAACCCCAAAAAACACCCAATAACAAGAAAAACAGGATTTCATTTGCAATATTAACATATTAAAAAAAATGCAAATCATAACAATAACACACTGTGACAAGGATGGTGTAACAAGACCACTGAGCAGCTCACCTCGGCCTTGGAACATTTGAATGAGTGAAAAGTCTGACGCTCCACAAGTCCTGTGGTCCACAGCCTGATGAATACCTGAAATGCGGCGCTGATTTGTTGGCAAACCTCACCTTTGGATTATCTTCTTGTCAGGCATTAAGAACATTTCAGTTGTTAGTCGAGCACTGAAACTCAGCTCAGTGTGTCCTCCTTGTCAAGATTTGCAGCACTTCAGATTTTGTCCAAAGACATTTGATTTGTGGAAGAAATCATTACCTTAAATATATAACTATTAATAATCAACCTGATAAACTAGGCAGGAGGAAGCTTGTCCATTGTGTCTTTTACTTCATGAAGAGGGAGCACCCATCACAGTAGGCTGACAAAATGATCACAGAGCAGAGACAGAGAGTCATATCCATAGACAATTGAATTTACAGAGCAGAGCTGAATTAATGTTTACACAGTTTAGCCGCCAAAGTGTAAGGCAAGATCAAGCACGGGTAAAACGCATGCCGAAAGAAATCTCTCAGTCCAAAAGTTTGTTTTAAAATTATTTAGTGAAAGTTAAAAGCAAATAATCCACACAAGAATAAAAGAAAAAATAATTACACATGTAGAATAAAAGGCAAAAAAATAGAAAAATGTATCTTCTCTAAACTTAGCTTTTCTTGAGAAACTTTATTTATTTCTGTACTTAAAAGTTCTTTACTTCTTTTTCTTTACTTAAAGATTCTTAACTTCTTATATACTTAAAGATTCTTAGCTTTTACTTCTGTATGCTTGAAACGTATGGCACAGCACATGAATTAAGTGCTGTTTTCTTACATATTTACTTCACACACTCAAAAGGCCTGTAGGCCGGTTGGTACCTTTTAAAACCTTATGCCTTCCAAACCTTACTTATGGCAAGGCTGTCACTAACAGGAGAATAATGTTTACTCAAAGGTGTTAGAAACAGCAAGAATATACCAATACAGTTGTACTTGTGGGAGTTATAAGAACCTCCCTCATCTAGTAAAATATTCATGAATCTTATAGAACTAGGAAAATGGCTCTTACACCCAGCATCTAACATTTACTCTGATTGGTTCATTTACCTTACACACCCAAATATAACTAAACTAGTAAACCCCCGATTCTCTATAGAGTCTTAAATCCAAGAATGGCAATTACTTTCTGTTCCCTCCGATCTTTGTAGGGATGAAAAATCATGGAAGGGTGGGAGCGTCCTGGAAAAGTTTTCAATTAATTAAATAAATATATTTGTACTAAAGCTGTTTCTTTTTGGAGCCGTGACTTCTTTGATTCTGATGTTTCAGAAGTGCATTGTAGGCGCCTTCCTTCATTGTTTTTATCCATGCGGCCTCGTTTTTGTTTTTCTATGGGTGTGTTGTTAGCTAGAAGTCGTTTGCTGTTAGGCATCATAATTGAACTTACTTTTAACACTGAATTAACTTAATATGATTCAAATAAGCCACACTGACAGCTGCCACACTGAGTGCTGGCACAGTTGATTAGAACACACTGACTGGTGGCATTGTGTAGTGGAGTAGCTGCTGGTACTGTGGAGTGGAGAACACTGGCACTGTGGAGTAGGTGACTGCAGGCACTGTCAGTAGTCACCACTACCTGAAGTTTAAATACATAGACATATATAGATAGACGGCGTATTCACTGTGTTGCCTAGTCGACACGATACGTCAGCGCGTCCGTCATATTGTGAGTGGCAAAAGTGCCATTTAAACTAATACAGGTAGACGTGGAAACCGGGTTTTCTGATGGAAAAACAATAACATTTAAAACGGTATTGTTTACATACAACAGATATTGGCGAATCGTTTAAATGCAATTATTTATATCCATTTATACACTACTAATGGCAATTATTAAAAAATAATTATTATTATTATTAAATAATTCCTCCCATATAAGTAACATTTCTCCAAAACATTTCTAGACTTCGTCGTGTTCTTACCCAACACAGTACTGAAGTATTGGTTAATGCCCGAGTCACCTCACTTATAGATCACTGTAATGCTATTCTATCTGACATCACACAAAAACGTATCCATCGCTTACAACTTCTTCAAAATTCTGCTGCCAGGATAATAACCTGCTGTTCTAAATCCACTGAACATATTACACCGATTCTCTCTCAACTTCACTGGCGCCCTGTTATCTACAGAATACAATACTAAATACCGCTCTGAACATTTAAAGCTCTCCACAACCTCACTGATCTCCTACAGACTTACACTCCTCTCGCTCACTCAGATCCTGTAATTTCAGAGTATTCAGTCTGTCAATATGGTGCAGCCTTAGTTTGTGGAAGACAGACACAACTAAAGACATGAACATAAAATGGTGGTTGTCAATTTCAAACTGTGTTTCCTCAATGTGCTCATGAGAAAAAACACATCATCAAGTTTGAGAAATGTTAACAGCTAACAACAATCTACACAGTTAGTGACTAAATACGTTTAGCCAAACCGTTGTTTGGAGGCTCACTTGAGCACATAAATGCATAGCTTTGCTAGCTTAGCCTGGCGTAGCTAAAGTAAAGATTATAAAACGGGATTTTCTAATGGACAGATATAACCAAAACAATTGTTCAGCCTTACCTATGAAATGTAATCCCCCAAGATCTGGTTTGGAGCGTACAGCAGTTTGTACAATCCCAAGCAGCACATTATCCATTACTTCACTCCACAGCAGTGCCACTCACAATATTGCGGTGACGTTGACGTACGATTCTGCTAGTCATGAGGCGTCTAGTTATTCTATGTCTATGTTTAAATATGTCACTATAGCAACTTGTTGGCATGCACACTTTACCTCAAGTTTAGTTTACAGGTTGTGTTGTGTTGTTTGGGCGCCACTTATTGACTCTGGGAAGCTGCTGGGTTTGACTCTGGGGCGCTGAGGCGCTGTGCGAGTGTGCTTTCGGCGTGGGTTGCATCTGGCATCCGTGCATATATACAACCTTCGCAAACATTACTAAACGAAGGTTGTATATGCGGTGGTGTGTGCGTTTGCGTTCAGGGGCGGTTGTATTGTGACCTGAAGTTTAGTTTACAGGTTGTGTTGTGTTGTTTGGGCGCCACCTACTGACTCTGGGAAGCCACTGGGTTTGACTCTGGGGCGCTGAGGTGCAGTGCACGTGCGCTTTTGGTGTGTCTGGCCTATGGCATCCGTGCATATATACAACCTTCGTTTAGTAATATAGATAAAAGTGTTATTCTGCTACATTCATGTCCTTTACAATACTTTCCAATACTTCTTATTCTTTTATGGACTTTCTGCGTACATGGTCAATTGTCAAATCCTACTGTGTACATGATAGTCACCCACTTGTGAAACTATCAGCCAGAACCTTCTTGTTCCTTGTTGTTCACTTGACCTTTACTTGGTTTCCAGATATGCCTGAACAACTTGGACTCTTTGTATTAACTGTTTATACTATCTCTAAGATAAATGCTATATGTTAATATAGAAAGCGTACCAAAGCACTTCATACACAATAACTATGTTTCTCCTAAATGACTAGGTGACAACTAAGTCTAATTTTTCTTCCATACCCTTGTCACTTTGTTGTCACCATGTCCTTGAGTATTGGACTTAAGAATGTGAAGTCAGCCAACACCAATAAAGTCTTGTCAGAATAAAAATGAAAAAAGAACAAGAACCAAGAGCAGTGAGCTCAGTCGTGTGTTCAGATTTGCACTCAGGTCCCTGATGTGTGTCTAACCACTGTGCCACTGTCCTGTTCATGTCACACGTTTAAGTGTCTGTGTGTCACTTCAGCCCTCCTTAGCCTTCACACTTTGACCAAATGTTTAACAACACAATAATCAAACACTTCAGTCAGTCAACATTTTTGGGTTATCTAAAGACACCAAAGCGTCTCATTTGATCAAAGGCCTGATAAATCAAATGCTCTGAGATGGCCGCCTTCTCTTTACACCTTCTCAGGTTAACTGACAGCTCATGTTCCAGTTGTTTGAAATTACCTTAAAGCATGAATTAGGTACTGTATTCAGAACTGAATCAATTTCATACACACGGCTTCTCAAACCATTCTATACATCTAAACATCTATATTTTTCTAATAACAAAATCCCATACTGATCAAACTGCAGCATTACCTAAATTGACATACGCTGTCTTAATACATGACACTGCCTACTCTGTCATTTATTAAATTTGGTGCTTAAGTGGCCGTGAACAATTGAGTTCTGTCCAGGGTCCAAACTTTCTACTTACCAGCAAATCTCTTCAGTACACCGTATCTGTGACAGCTGGTGTGTGCATTGACACTGAGAGACCCTCGCTATGACACAACAAGCCCGTCACCTTGAACCTGTGTCACCAGCTGGCTGAGTGGAGTTTGTCACATTGAGCTCAGGTGGCTGATAGGCATTAGAGAAGATGACTGGACAGAGTGGAGCATCACTGTTAGCAGCCGGTGACCCTCTGTGTGTCCCTCCTGGATTGGACGGTTGTGTCCTCCAGTGTCCCATCACCTCTCCAGTCACCTTGTCACTTATTTATCTTTGGGCTCGTTGTGTTTATTTGTCCTCTTGTTTGAGTTGTAAGTTTGTGACTAGCGCTCTATAAAATAAAGGCTGACTGATTTACAGCTGCTGTCACTGAACATCTGGAGAGGCTGGCATTTGTAAATGGCCTCCTGTCAATCATTTCAGTTGTGTCCTCACCCTGAGTCCTGAATGATGAACAGAAATCTGAGTTTGTCACTCGGCTGTCACCAACTCAGAGAAGAGCATCTGAACACTCAAGTGGAGGACAAGGTCAGTGCTGCTGTGTGACACACCTGTCCAGTGTGACGGCTGACGTCCTCTCATCACTGAGGGTAACCTGACAGACAGAAGATACTTCAGGTATATAGCGCCTTGAAGGGCAGCATTGGTGTGGAGTTCAAATTGTGTTTCATTTCAAATGCTAGGAGCAGCCTGCTGTTCAGTGACACACCTGAGCATCCTGCTCTTCTTGTAGTCATCATGTCACTTATTGAGACCCCCGACAGTCAGTCAGTCAGTCAGTCAGTCTGTCTGTCCGTCTGTCCGTCTGTCCATCATACCACATGTCCTCACTTCTCTCTTGTCTTCTCTACAGCCTGTATCAATGTGGTCTCACCTACACATGCTGCTCAGCTCTCTCCTCAGCTCTTTCTGCTCCACACTCACAACTGACTGAACTGGACCTGAGCAACAATTACCTGGAGGACTCAGGAGTGAATCAGCTGTGTGAGGGGCTGAGGAGTGAAAACTGCAAATTAGAGAAACTGAAGTAAGTGAACAACAAGTGTGTGTGTGTCTGTGTGTGTGTGTGTGTGTGTGTGTTTGTCTGTGTGTGTGTCTCTCTGTGTCTGTGTTTTTGTATTTGTTGAATTTTATTTCTTCTGACTTTATGGCTCTTTATGTTCCACACCCACCATATAAACGATGTGTTTAATCAGGACAAACGTCAGTGTCACACCTTGGCAGACAGATGGATGTGCGGAGGACACAGCTGCAGATTTGTCTTTATTTGTTAAATTCTTAAAGACAGCATTGTGACCCTGAGCCCCTCGCCCACAGTGGTCACTTTCATCCTCAGTCCTTCATTCTTTCTGTTCAGCCTGTTGTTTTATTTCTTTTCCCACAATCCCATTTTGCCCATACTTTATTTTAGTTTCGACTTTCTCCTCATCCTTTTCTTATGAACTAGAGAGTTCTCAAGCATGTAACTCCTAAATAATGCAAATCAAAATTGCCACAAGAGGGGGAAACCCCAGCTAGCCACCAAAAGGGCAATGAAGAGTCTTTATAAATAAAAAGGTTTATTTTCACAAAAAAGGCACACGATAAACTCCAAAGAGCACAAGAGGAGTTGATGAAACAAAAACGGGAATTGAAGGCCATCAATGTCCCAATACAAAAAAATCCAAGAATTGTAAAAAAAAAAAACTAAGACTCCAGTAATGACGACAGCACAAGAATAGTCACAAATTAAATTAAACTCATCACAGCAGAAGTGCATTCACAATGAACCGTAGGGGACTGCAGGTTGTCCTCAGTCTTCTCCCTTGACAGTGATGGGCATCTTAGAGGACTTGAAGCATAGGAAACAATCTTTAAACATAAAGAAACTAAATAATCAAAAATAAAAACATAAAAAATTTTAAAAAGCAAAAAAGTAACATTTGAATCCCAACCAGGAGTGGAACCCTGCTGAAAAATAACTTATCCATTGTCATTTGTGCCTCCATAACACTCCTCTGATCTCCTCACTAAAGTTTATTTAAATTCACTAAAACAGAATAAGATGGAGAGTCGGGGGAACAGAAGAAGTGACCAGAGTGACAATGGACAAAGAGGAGGGGACAACTGAAGCTGGACTGAGGTGACAGGCAGGAATAAACAGAGTGGAAGAGCAAAGATAAGGAGAGATGAGAGAAGGAGAGAAACAGAAAGAAGAGAAAAGAGAAGTAAAGGGAAACATGAAACAGAGAACAGGAAAGAGGAGTGTGAGGAGGACAAACAGAGAAAGAGGAGAACATGTAGACAGCAGCAGGACAAATGAGCAGCCAGCCAATAACAACAGGAAAGATCACAGCAAGAGGATAATCAAAAGGATTAGAATATCAAAGAGTGTGGACAGTAAGGTGAGATACAGGGGGTGACCACAGGTAGACAGACAGCTCTGCAGGTGTCCATCATTACTGGTGAGTCTTCTGGGAAGGTGACGTGTCACTGAGGTACTGCATAGTGTAAAGTGGTGCCCTCTTGTGTTTGTACCTCACACTTGTGTTTCTTGTGGACATTTAAAAGAAACATCTCCTTATGAAATAAGTGTAGGCTATCAAGTGACTTTCTAATTAGTCCAGTATATAGCGCCTTTTATGTTTTTATTCACATGTTCAGCTGCAGCTTGCTGGTGTGATTAGAAGTCCAAACCCCCGGCTTCTCAAATCCTCCTTTTGTTATTTCAATCCACACATCTCAGGTCAACAATGGTAGCAGACGATCAAATGGCCAACTAGAGATGTGAATATTCTGAGTGTCACTACACGGCCATTAAGGACTCTATGTCACACTCGCCCTGTGCTCCCCTGTCACTCTGGTCACTCCATCATAATTCTTAATGAAGCATCGGCTTTTCTATTTTTATAAACTGAGTGACATGTGATGCAGAAATCAAATCTGCTGAAGAATATTGTCCATCTAGCTTGTGGGCTGTTTAATCGTTTATCATTTTTAAATCCTCTAAGTTTTTATGATCACTGCGTGTAATAAAAGGACACACAGCACCTTCACACCAATGGTGACACTCCTTTGTGATTTATTACATTACAATTATTTTCAGTTTTCTCGAAAAATATGCCAAAGGTGAACATGACTTGTGTCTGGAATGTTCTGTGACAGAATCCCATGCACTTCTATATCAGATGTGTCTGCTTCACTAGTGAATTATAGCGCCATATCAGGATGGCACAGCACGGGAGCAGAAAAGACGAGAATCTTTAAACAATCAAAGGCTTCTTGAGCTTCAGGATTTCACACAAATGTCAAAGAGTATATTAGTGGATTGGTAATTGGAGAGATAATAGCACTGGAGATGTTCATGAAGTGACGATAAGAATTCATTAAGTCGAAAAATTGTGGGATTTCTTAACACTCTGTGGAGGTTTCCAAATTGACCAGTTGTATTGGTGATGTGCTAGTAAGTCTAGACATTTGTGCTTATTAAAGACATCTTGAAATTCAGAATAGCAGGAAGACCAAAGGGCGAGTGGATTACAGAAAGGCTGAGATAACAATAAAGGAGATCAATAAGCACAACAACAAAAGACGTTATGTTCTTACGTTTCCAATCAATGGATGGATTGTCCTTCTGTAGCCATAAAAAACCTCATATAACGTGTGAAAGAGATGATGGCGACATGAAGAAGTTTTGTGTTTCTCTCTGTATATTAAGTGGACTTTGATGATTTCCAAGTGGGCTCACCGTCCACAGACAACACTTGAGGTTTAAACTGTAAATGAATTGTTTCACTAAAGAGGAGCTCATAAAATTCTCTGCTGCTCCTGAATCGATTATCGCAATGATGTCTTTATTTTAGATGCAAACAGGTGCCATTAAAGAGGGGTTTGACTTCAAGGACCAATTACACCAACTTTCACGCCAAGTGGACACTTTAGTTTACCGTCAACTTGTGATATTCAGTTACCTTGCTTACTACAATAGAAACTTAATTTTTATGTAATAACATTATTATTATTATTATTATTATTATTATTATTATTATTATTATTATCATGCTTTGTGACAACAATGGCATTATTATGTAAGGTTATTTGTAAAGCTATTTTTTATAAAAGTTTTACAAATTTCCAAACTAACAAGCATGTCTGTCTTCAGAAAAGTACCATGAAAAAAAAATTATTAAATGAAATAACTACTACTAAAAAAAAAAATTTTAGTACGAATTTTTAGATCGTTAAACAGAAAAAATGTAATATTTCACTATGATCTTGTGTTATTAAAAAAGATTTTTGTAATCTGTACACAGTCAATTTATATCTAAAAGGCAAAATGGTGGAGGCTTATTTCAAAAAGTGTGAAACTTGTCCTAACACCCAGATTTCATTCTAACAATAACTCTCTGTTGACAAAAATGGATAGATGTGTTGCTGTGTCACAGAGAGGATGTCTGCTAATTTACACAAACAAAGTGTTAACACCAACACTGGCTTTCTCACAGCTGCTCTGATATTTTAACTTTCCAGTGGTGTCCTTATGTACCCGTCATGACGTGACCTGAGTGAGTTGTGCCCTCTTCAGTATTCACTTTAAAGCTCTTCACTGTACTTGAGCGCTCAATGATTATGTGGCGTGAAGCTGATAAAATGGGCTTCTTGTTACCATGAAATTGGTTTGGCAACATTCTGAATCAAAATGAATTGGTGAACATAACTGATAAAGTAATACTTTAAAAATAATCTCTTTGTATCAAATCACACTGCACTACTTAATGCAAATGCAAGAAATTGAAATATAGAGCCACCATCCTCATTGTCTATAATTAATGAGATATGCCATAAATTATTCACTGACGTTATTTCTTTTGATTGTACAACCTGTTAAATTAAAAAAAAAGATTTTATCTTTGTTACTTTTATTAATAAAAAGACACAGCAATAAGCAAAAATGTTGTTTTAATGTAAAGTGTGGTAGTACAACCTCTTTGTAGGGTATAAGTTACCCAGTCTCTGTGAATGGCAGAAACACAACATCATCCCTGCACCTGCACCCTCACCAGTCTGCCTCACACCCACCCTGCACACACTTGGTGTTCAGACAGCCAGGTCTCTAGGATTTGCTTAGTTTCACAGTGAGGACAAGAAGTGGTGAGTGTGGCTATGACTTAGACTGAGCCTTCCCTAGATACCCGGGAGCAGAAGATGAGGCAACACTACTCGAGAGAGAGAAGAAGATAAAACACAAAAATATGAACAAAACAGTAAGTGAACATCTTGCAATCTTATTACTTGAATAGATATACTATATATATATATATATATATATGTATTGTGAATCACCATTGCAGTGCCCTAACCCCAGACACAATGTTACAAACACAACTCCCTTTCAAATAAAAGTGGTTTCTTTTTATAAATACCTTCCACAAAGATTCCAGCACAATGAATATGACTCTCTACACTTTTCTTCTTACTGTTCTCCTCCTCTAAACCTCCCAAGCTAGCTTTTGTCCACTTCCACCCAACTCTGAGTCTATTGGCGGAGGTTGAGTGACATCTTTTATCTTACTGCAGATCCGGAAGAACTTCTGGTGCTAGGGCATAGCCCAAAGGAAGTACATCCAGGTCAATCGGAAGTCCCACTGTATAGGGATTGTTAACCTTTTCATCACCCCCTGGCAGCCCCCTAAAGAATACCAGAGGGCTGCAGTATTCCTTCCACAATACGGGCCTCCCACCTGGGTATTTTTCCTGGATCTAACACAGCCAAGATGCCAGTGTATTCCTTCTGGCATCGACATCCTGTGCCTGTCTTCTGGGCAAGATAGGGTTTTCTTTACCACATTTTTTGGAGTGGCATAGGTCTAGCATCCTGTCCGGATAAGGAATCACCATCCTTCCCAGTCGGGACACCTGTCCATGCGTATTGTCCATCATAATATATATATATCCATCCATCCATCCATTTTCCAACCCGCTGAATCCGAACACAGGGTCACGGGGGTCTGCTGGAGCCAATCCCAGCCAACACAGGGCACAAGGCAGGGAACCAATCCTGGGCAGGGTGCCAACCCACCGCAGGACACACACAAACACACCCACACACCAAGCACACACTAGGGCCAATTTAGAATCGCCAATCCACCTAACCTGCATGTCTTTGGACTGTGGGAGGAAACCGGAGCACCCGGAGGAAACCCACGCAGACACGGGGAGAACATGCAAACTCCACGCAGGGCGGACCCGGGAAGCGAACCCAGGTCCCCAGATCTCCCAACTGCGAGGCAGCAGCGCTACCCACTGCGCCACCGTGCCACCCATATATATATATATATATATATATATATATATATATATATATATATATATATATATATATATATATATATATATATATATATATATACTTACAGAAAATCAACAAAGATTGGGTTTATTACACTTAAGTGAAGTTAAGACAGACTTGAGAATGGCAGTTATTACAGTCATTACATTAAACTTGAGAACAAAAGTTTATCTTTACCAGAATTCTCTTAAGAAAGCTGTACTTTCCTTTGATCAGTTTGGTACCCAATTTTATCTTTAAATTCCCCTCTTGAGCGCTTCTTTAAACTGTGGAATCAACTACAATTAAATTCAAAGCGTATTATGAAGTCTCCAACATAACCAGAGGTATACCCAATGTCTCCTAATACATATTCATATTATTAATGCCTTCCAATAGACAATTTAAAGTCTACAGAATAGCAATTTTTATACACATATATCCAACTTGCATTAATATTACAGTACAATAATTCAACTTCCATACCACACACTAAAATGACAAATACAAATGTGAGAGTCCGTATTCTACTGAGGAATGCTCAGGACATTCTGTTACATTTCAATTCTCTCTTCTGAGTCGCGTAAAGAACTAATAATTAGGACAGAACAGAGATGATACAAGTCACACACTGCAGTTCAGTTTAAGACACAATAACAGATGGGCAGTAATTTTCCAACAACTTACAAAGATAAAATATATCACTGCTCAGAGCTCACTCTCGTACTCAAACCTAGAATATTCACTTCATAAGTCAGCTGTACTTTCATTGCTCTTTGTGGCTCTCGATCAGATTTTAGTGGTCCTGTAGCAACAGAAATACTTAACTGTGCTTGTAGAAAAGCTGACATCTCTTTTATAATCACTCATACAAGGTACAGCAGGACCATGGATTCCACTCTCAGGGACACTCATGTGACCCTCTCAGACCATTACATCTCACTTGAACCCGAGTCTGTCTTCTCCAGTTAACCAGCAGCTTTTATGGCTGAACTCACACTAGCTTTTCAGTAGTTGGGCTCATAAGAATGTGCCACAATATCTTGTGTGTACAACATACGGATATTATTATTCACACAATATAAAACTTGTGCTATCCAGATATTACTAGCGCCCATAAAAAGTTGTTTGCACAAAATTACAAAAACTCTGCTTATTGGAACTTCAGGGCCTCCATATAACATAGCCTAATAAGAGAAAAAAAAAACACGCTTATCTTAACAGGCTTCTTTAAATTTAAAAGGTGAATTCTTGAAAGCAAGAGATTTCTTTAGATGCTGGTAGACATAGAAGGCACTGCATTATATATGAATGACCTTTGAATTTTACATCTTTAAGCAAAAGGTTCAAATACGACTGTGGGGAAAATAAATAACCAGTTTCCATATCTTAACAGGGATTAGGAAAGCATGAGAATGAAAGGAACAGGAAGGTGCTACAATGAGTTTATTTTTGAGTAATGTACAGCACACCTGACTGGTCTCCTTTATGAATTCATATCTCTAGATATAATCTTCATTTGGATTTTGATCTTTGTTTGTCCGCGAATGAATTAGAAGAAGAAGCACTAGATGGCAGTAGAGAGACAGCTAAAACATAGGCATTGCATTAAGAATCTCCTCCAGGCTTATAGTACTGAAGACTGTAGTACTCCAGTCACACCTCAAAACACAGACATTCAAACTAAAGAAATTGTTGTGCTTTAAATTAACTAATCTTTATATATAATCTTCATTTGGATCTTGATCTTTGTTTGTCCGCAAATTCATGTTCCCCTGACACTGCCTTGGTTGTTACTTTTCTTTACAAACACTGTCGATACCACTCTTTGTGTTTAGATCTGGCGTTGACACCTGCTTCGTTGTCGAGACTGTGGTTTTTTCTGTTTCTGTCCACCGTCGTTGGCAGCACTTCGTCCAAATCGAATGTTCACCCGCTTCTTGGAGTTGGCAGTCAGAGTATATAAGTCGGACACGCTTCTGTGATTTTCCATCAGTCTGCGTTTGGAGTTCAAGAAAGAAACATTGGTTCTTCCTTACTCTTTGGATTGCCACAAAGCAACCTGCGAGATTGGAGAAAGGTTGAGAACAGATCGTGAGAGGAAACGACAGCGTCGTGAAAACGAGACGGACTGTGAACAGAGAGAAGCAGAAATGCTCCTCCACCACCACATAATTACTATTCGGACAGTGATTCTGAGTAGGCCGTTCCTATTGAATCAATGTCCAAGGGTTTTGTTTTGTAATTTTGTTTCTCTTATATCCATCCATCCATCCATCCATTGTCTCCCGCTTACCCAAGGTCGGGTTGCGGGGGCAGCAGCTTGAGCAGAGATGCCCAGACTTCCCTTTCCCTGGCCACTTCTTCTAGCTCTTAAGGGAGAATCCCAAGGCGTTCCCAGGCCAGTTGAGAGACATAGTCCCTCCAGCGTGTCCTGGATCTTCCCCGGGGCCTGCTCTCGGTTAGACGTGCCCGTAACACCTCACCAGGGAGGCATCCTGATCAGATGCCCGAGCCACCTCATCTGACTCCTCACGATGCGGAGGAGCAGCGGCTCTACTCTGAGCCCCTCCCGGATGACTGAGCTTCTCACCCTGTCTTTAAGGGAAAGCCCAGACACCCTGCGGAGGAAACTCATTTCAGCCGCTTGTATTCGCGATCTCATTCTTTCGGTCACTACCCATAGTTCATGACCATAGGTGAGGGTAGGAACATAGATCGACTGGTAAATTGAGAGCTTCGCCTTGTGGCTCAGCTCCTTTTTCACCACGATAGACCGATGCAGCTCCCGCATTACTGAGGATGCCGCACCGATCCGCCTGTCGATCTCACGCTCCATTCTTCCCTCACTCGTGAACAAGACCCCGAGATACTTGAACTCCTCCACTTGGGGCAGGATCTCGCTACCAACCCTGAGAGGGTACTCCACCCTTTTCCGGCTGAGGACCATGGTCTTGGATTTGGAGGTGCTGATTCTCATCCCAGCCGCTTCACACTCGGCTGCGAACTGATCCAGAGAGAGCTGAAGATCACGGCCTGATGAAGCAAACAGGACAACATCATCTGCAAAAAGCAGTGACCCAATCCTGAGCCCACCAAACCGGACCCCCTCAACGCCCTGGCTGCGCCTAGAAATTCTGTCCATAAAAGTTATGAACAGAATCGGTGACAAAGGGCAGCCCTGGCGGAGTCCAACTCTCACTGGAAACGGGTTCAACTTACTGCCGGCAATGCGGACCAAGCTCTGGCACCGATCATACAGGGACCGAACAGCCCTTATCAGGGGGGCCGGTACCTCATACTCTCGGAGTACCCCCCACAGGATTCCCCGAGGGACACGGTCAAATGCCTTTTCCAAGTCCACAAAACACATGTAGACTGGTTGGGCAAACTCCCATGCACCCTCCAGGACCCTGCTAAGGGTATAGAGCTGGTCCACTGTTCCGCGACCAGGACGAAAGCCACACTGTTCCTCCTGAATCCGAGGCTCAACTATCCGACGGACCCTCCTCTCCAGGATCCCTGAATAGACTTTTCCAGGGAGCCTGAGGAGTGTGATCCCTCTGTAGTTGGAACACACCCTCCGATCCCCCTTCTTAAAGAGGGGGACCACCACCCCGGTCTGCCAATCCAGAGGCACTGTCCCTGATGTCCATGCGATGTTGCAGAGGCGTGTCAACCAAGACAGTCCTACAACATCCAGAGCCTTGAGGAACTCCGGGCGTATCTCATCCACCCCCGGGGCCCTGCCACCAAAGAGTTTTTTGACCACCTCGGTGACCTCAGTCCCATAGATGGGGAGCCCACCTTTGAGTCTCCAGGCTCTGCTTCCTCATTGGAAGGCATGTTAATGGGATTGAGGAGGTCTTCGAAGTACTCCCCCCATCGACCCACAACGTCCCGAGTCGAGGTCAGCAGCGCACCATCCCCACCATACACATTGTTGACACTGCACTGCTTCCCCCTTCCTGAGATGCCGGACGGTGGACCAGAATCTCCTCGAAGCCGTCCGAAAGTCGTTCTCCATGGCCTCCCCAAACTCCTCCCACGCCTGAGTTTTTGCCTCAGCAACCACCAAAGCTGCATTCCACTTGGCCTGCCGGTACCTATCAGCTGCCTTCCCTTATAAAAAATCATAATGCTGTGCAACGAAGGGCCCAGTTCATGACTGACAGCCGCGTTTAAACAGGGGGCCCTTCACAGACAACACTTTAACATGCGCAACGTAGTTGTGCGCACATGGCTAGTTAATAATAGTTTTGTCTGAGTAATGAGTAACGAGGACTTGCTGGAGAAAGTAACAAAGTAAAAAGTACACTATTTGACCTCAAAATGTACTGGGGTTAAAAGTAAAAGTAGCTATGAAAGAAATGTACTCAAGTAAAATACAAATAGCTGAAAAATGTACTTAAGTAAAGTAACAAAATAGTCGTACTTCAAAATTTTACACCTCTGAGTTAACTGAAAACACCAGGGGCCTCATGCATAACACTGTGTGTTGAATTCACACTATAACATGACGTAAGCACAAAGGCGGAAATGTGCTTACGCACAAAAAAATCTGGATGCATAAATCTGTGCGAATGCCAACTTCCACGTTCTTCCGCTCTATAAATCCATGTCAGCGTGAAAAGTAACGCACGTGCACGCGCCTGCTGTCCCGCCCCAACTCCTCCCAGAATCACGCCTCTTTGAATATGCAAATCAAAATAAATAGCCCTTAAGCTCAGTGTTCTGTGAAAAGACAATGGGAAAAGTACGAGGAAAAATTGAAGGATTTCAGCGAAAACCAAGTGGAGGCAAAGGAAAAACGTACTATTTGTTGGTTTGTTCTGTATTTGATCTTCTTTTTGCTCTGTGTGTGAATAACTACGTGCTTCTTAAACGTGCTTTCTCTTCCTCGAAAAGGACAAAGAATCCATTACATTCATGATATTACAGCTCTCTGAATAATTAAAATACTGAGATGTATACGTGATATCTTTTTCATGATGATAGGAGTTAAAGCATGTTATTAAACATGGGAACACAGTGGCGCAGTGATTGTTCCTGCCTCATGCAAGATGCTTGCTGTGCCATGCGTGGCCTTTGATGAAATAATTTATTGCAGCAGTACTGTCTCTTTCAAACGTACTAACCTCCAATTCCTGTTCTTACTTTTCTTTCTCCAAATACCCAATCGCCACACAATCAGCTCTGTAATAGACATTAAGCCATCTGTAAGCTTAGAACGCAGATTCTTCAAAACTTTTATGGAACATTGAAATATCTTCATAGTACATGTTTAATTATTCTATCCATCTATCCTTCCAGTCCCAACAAAAATACAGCGGGAGGCAGGAACAATCCATGAACGGAGCGCCAGCTCCTCACTAGCGCTACGGCACAGTGTCCTCAAATTTTTAATTATTAATAATATAGATTATTTAAATTAAGTTAAAGTTTTATCTGTATAATATAATAAACATATTTTGCTGCATTTCATCTTAAAAATGATATCGTCATCATATGTAAATATGCGCTTTATAAAGTGGCTCAGGTTGTGTAATATAACTGTATCACAAGTTTACAGTGAGGTAATTGTACTTATAAGTACAAACAGTTCTACAAGTGTTTCCTGAAGAGAGGTATTGGCTCTCTGGAAATGTGTTCTTTTCAATTGCGGCATTTTAATTAACCTGAATTTAAATAAAAAGGTATTATCTCTCCCCTGCATGCAATATGACGGTTAAAAGATTACACGAGAACAAAAGGATAAAACTAGCTCTTTACTGACGATTTCACGTGGTATTACAAAACGGGAAGCTTAAGACAGACATATCAAGCATGCGGGAGACTTGATCTGTGCAGTCCGTCATCTTTCGTCGCTATGCTGAAAGGATTTTAGCCAGACAGAAGACAGAATCTTCTGCCCGGCCTCGGACGGAAGACATACTCTTCTGCCCGGCCTCGGACGGAAGACATACTCTTCCGCCCGGAAGCTTCAAAGTGTTGGCCGTAGATGTCCATTCTTATACTGGTTGCTCCATGTGCAGACTCTTGGCTCTGTACCTAAACAAGGACAGGAACGTACTCAAACCCCACCTTCAAACATTCAGGAATAGCACAATGCCCACATACAGTTCCCATTCTCCCAACAAGGAAAGCTTTCTGTGCTGACAGAAGACAGGAATATATTAGTCTGTCTTTAGGCTGACTATGCAATTCTCCAGTTGTCTGTGGCCATCTTGTCCTGTGCTTGGCTCGGCAATTCTAAATGCTGATACTGTGCCTGTGTACCATATTTGGTCTGCCTGTATGAATGAATCCATAACAGTGGGCACAGAGAACATTAAACTTAATAAAAAACACATAGTATACCAACAAGGAGCACTTGATGGACTGATTGAGTGCGTTTAGAGTTTTTGGGATGAAACTGTTTCTGAACCGCGAGGTCCCTACATGAAAGGCTCTGAAGTGTTTATCGTATGGGAGAAGTTCAATAGACAGCATGGCTGAGGCAGCGTGTGCTTAATGCTGTATACCGATAATTCTCTTTCCGATCAGCTGCTGTAGATCTGTGATTCCCCACTCAGATACAGTGATATAAATACTCTGAATGGTGAAGGGTGAGTAATATGGAAAAAGATGATCCGCTGTGGCAACCCCTAACGGAAGCAGCTTAAAGAAGAAGAAGGTGCAGTGAGAGTAACAATGCTAAAGCAGCTATTGTATTTAGAATAGTTAGACCATTCTTTGGACCATCATATTGTTACAGGTTAATTACAATCAGATACATTAAAGTAATAAAAAATATGCTGTTAATTTCAGTGTATTTTTAAAGACACGTCAGGGATGTGGATCTAAAAAAGAAAGGGAAACCACACAGGAACAGTAGCACTACTTTGACGCTGGGTGCTGCCAGTCTGAAAAACCGAGCGGAGAATTTGCTTACGGCAGGGTTGGAGCTACTGTGAAAATGTGTGTGGCTTTACACAAAGTTTAGGTTTTATACATCGCGATTTGAACATGGAAATGTTCTTACACAACATTTTTGTGCGTACACACCGTTTATACATGAGGCTCCAGGTGTTCGTGGAATTGACTGAGCCTCGATTAGAAAACAAGGCCTATTCAAGTAAGGCATCATCATCTAAGTCTCAACTTCATAAATGCTCTTCGTGGAATACCACCCTGCAGGACTGACTGATGGCGTGTTGTCAGATACTTAGGGGTCTTATAAGACATCCTGGACAAACACACCTGATCTGTCATCTTGGAAAGAACATCCTCCATCACAGAGCCAAGAGTAATAATAGCAATAATAATAATAACTACTGCCATGACCGTCCCCTCACATTATGACTGTGCTGTTCCTTCACACTCGGGTGACTCTCGTTCTTCATTTGTCTCCTGACTTTGTCAAAAGATAACAAATTTGTGAATTCTCTGTGACTGATGGCCTTCAGTGTACATTCATAACTTGAACCCTTATTTATATTATCTGAATATCCATGATATTGTTTGTAAAAGTTCCTAAAGGTCCTACCATCTTTAGTTCTCACACTTTCTGTCCACTTGCCTGACCTGCCTGATTTACTAAAAAAGAGACATCAGAAAAAACAGAAAAGTCAGTCCTGAAGAAACAATCAGCTGTTGTGAGAAATTCAAACAGTGAGGACACAAAGATACCAGTCATGTGACCCCCAAACATCCTGTCTAGTCATGTGATGAAGTGTTGTGTATTTTCAGTTCCTGCCAGCAGATGGCGATGTCAGCATGTCACTCATTCATTTGATCAAATCTCTTGAAATGAATGTGCAGAGCTGGAGGTGGACAGCAGTGGTCAGCAGTCATGGGGTCACTTCACATTCTACTCAGACAAAGAGACTCTCACACCATCTCTCTGCTGGGCTTTGGGATGCTGACCATCTGTAGACAGAGTAAGAAAACTGAGCTCAACAACACTGAGGCCTTTATTTGACAGAGGTCAGCTGGTCCATGGCACCAGTCAGTATGTCAGGTCTTGTTGGCTAAGGACAGAAGTGTCACATGTCAGTTGTATACTCTCTATCCATTATGTCATTCATTTAAAGTGTAGGTCTAGTCTTAACTAGTCTAGTCTAGTCTAATCAAGGTGTCACAATAGACCTGATAAAGTGTCCTAATTGTCTACCCTTGATGTCATCTTGACAGTCAGACAAAGTGTCCACATGCCCTGTTTGGTGAATGACAGACAGAATTCTGAGTTTGTCACTTTGTTGTCACCAACTGTCACAGCTCCATCTGGAAATTCATTTGGAGAACAACATAAGTCTAGTAAGACCACATTCCATCAGTCAGGATGATTTGAATAACAAAAGACATACCCAGGCATGCAGAGCCTTTATGGGCAGCATTGGCATTGGGTTTAAATTTGGTTTCATTTCAGATGTGAGCAGGTCAGTGACACACTTGAATGTTCAGCTCTGCTTGTAGTTGTCATGTCACTTACTGAGACCCCAGGCTGTATGTGTGTGTCTATCTTTGTATATATATAAACATGATTAACACAGTGGGTTCTCATTGTGGAATGGCATGAAGGAAAAAAGAGAACTGAAAGACATACAATTTTAGATGATATACTGACGAGACTGACCTGAGACACAAGTGACAAGTGTCTGAATGGGGATTTTAATGAGGTGACAATGATGAATATAAAGTGAGGAATTGTAGGGGAAGTGATGACAATGAAAGTGGACTGAGGTGACAGGTTCAGAGTGTGATATTGACTGTTCTGACTTCATTAAACAGGTCTTTCTGGTCACTCATCGTCCTCACATGGTGACAGTTGCTCCTCATGTTGTCCTGTCAACAATCCAGTCAAATTGTTACTGACATGTCTGACAAACAAGCCACATGTGGACACGATAAACAGGAATGGACTGAAATAGAGAACTGCGTTTAATGGAGTAGAAAACACAAAGGTGCTGAGCTGATGCCCTCCTCACTTATGTGAATTCATCAGATGAAACTGCATGGAGAAAAAAATAAGAAAAACTGAAGAAGAGTTAAAAAAAAGAAAGAAATAAAATGAGAGACAGACAGCCATGAAATCCCTATGTGTGTCTTGTCTTCACACCACATGATGTTTATCCCTCTGTGCTTCTCCATACAATCCCAGTGTTGTCTTATTACATTTCTTCTCTAATTGTGTCTCACTACAGAGGAGACTCCAGCAGCTCACATGCATTTTGTTTTTCTGCTCTTCTTGCTCCTCTTTGACTTCTTATTTCATTCCCAAGATGCTCTTTCGTCTGCTGTGGTCAGTGTGTCACTCTAGATGGACGTCACGGTCAGCACAATCAGTGAGGTTTCAGTCTTTGTGACAACTGGCAGGATGTTTGTTTGGGTTACTCTGGTGTTGTGTGGCTTCTCTGTCAGTCTGTCTGTTCCTCTTCATGTCCTCCACATCCACAGACGCTCTGTAGTACACCAAGGGACACTGGAGGTCTATGGTGCTTTTCAGTTTTCCCAGAATTCTTTTCTTTCCTTAGCCATCTTTTTTGCTGCCCATTCTCCTACTCCCAGCTGTTCTTTGATGTCATCAGCCCATCTTGTTGCTGGTCTTCCTACTTGCTGTTTCCAGTTTCTTGTTCTCTCTGTCATCATTGTGATGAGCCTCTCCTCTCCCATCCTGCATGTATGACCTGAAAGACCCAACTTGTGTTCCTGACACTTCTGTCTTTATTTCCACAGCCTCAGGTCATGTGGTCTCACCTCCAGATGTTGCTCAGCTCTCTCTTCAGTCCTTTCATCTCCAAACTCACGACTTGTCGAACTGGATATGGGCAGCAGGAACAGGTACTTTTTATTTTACTCAAATATCAACTATAACAAATTTGAAGATTTGGGTGTGGATCAGCTGCGTGAGGGGCTGAGGAGTGAAAACTGCAAATTAGAGAAACTGAGGTGAGTAAACAACAAGTGTGTGTATGTGTGTTTGTTTGTTGAATGGCATATCTTCAAACTTTATGGCTGTGACTGTTTTACCCCCACATTACAAACGCTGTTTTTAATCAGGACAGACTGCAGTGTCAGATTTAGACAGACATGCAGATGGACGTGAGGTGGACTCACATTAAATAAATGAAGACAGCATTGTGACCCTGAGCCCCTCCTCCACAGTGGCCACTGTCATTGTTCTCTCCATCCAGTCTTTAATTTTCTTTCTTGTCCCACAATGCCACACTTAATCTTGTCCCCCATCCTCCATTGTCACTTTCCTCCCTCACACTCCTCTGATGTCCTCACTAAAGTTTGTTAAAAGTCACTGAAACAGAATAAGAAGAAGAAACACTGTGAGTGGGGGCAGAAGAGCTGACTAGAGTGGCTGTAGACAAAGTGGAGCAGAACTGAGGTGACAGACAGGAACAATGAGTGCAGGATATCAGAGATAAGGAGAGACAAGAGAAGGAGAGAAAGAGAGAGAAGTCAGAAGAGAAGAAAAGGGAGGAATAAAAGAAGAGTATTATGAGAAGGAGTGAGAGCGGAACATACAAAGGAACAGGAAGAAAGGCTGACAGCAGCAGTAGGAGTTACCAGCCAACTACAGCATGGAGTCTGCATGGTCTTCCAGTGTTTGTATTGGTTCCCTCCAACTTTGCTAGTCTCCTTCCATAGTCCAAAGATCTTCATGTTAAATGGATTGGCATTAATAAATTGTGTTTGTGTGTGTGTTCACCCTGTGCTGGACTGGCCACCCGTCCAGGTGTTGTTTCTGCCTTGTGCCTGATGCATGCTGGGATAGACTCCAGCTGCTCCTTGACCCAGCTCAGAATAAGCAGATTAGTAACTTAGATGGACTAATGGTGAATGATGTTGAACCTGAGTCTACAGTCAATGATCTGAGTTTACCAAACACCACAAACAACTGACTGGTCAACAGAGACACAAGACATTATGGGAAACAGAAGGAGTGGGAGAAAGAAAAGGAGATGGGAACTGAGGACTTTGGAAAAGAGGAGTAGGAGAAGGGATAAGAACTGAGAACTGAACATAAATACAAAGAGGGCAGTGACAGAGCATCACCACTAGAGGGCAGAGCTGAGCGGGGGACTTGAAGACCTGCAGATCAGGCTGATTATTATTTTTATTATTACTTACTGTTTGCCTGATGCCTTTATAAAAGGTGACATACAACATCTGAGATACAATTGGCTCTATTTTTTATAGGCAGGTGAAGTGACTCGCTTGTGGTCACACAGTGTCAGTAATAGAATTAAAACCCACAGCCTCAAGGTCTGAAGTTCAAAACCAAAACCACTACAACAAACTGGGTATTGCTGGGAGATGAATGTGTTTGGTCTGTCATCTTGGAATAAACTTCCTCCATTGTCAAGCACTCTTTAGGAAAGGCAAAACAAATCATAAAGGATTTGTCACACATCATGGACATTTGTCTCCCTCCTTCCATCAGACAGGTGCTACTGAACTATGAACACCTGAACTGTGAGATTTAAGAGCAGTTTCTACACCCCAGTAATAACGCTGATCAACTGTCATATGTTTGCAATCAAAAGAGTGAATGAAGTGGAACAACGTCTGAGGTTCTTGTGTATGTGACGTCGTGCTTAGTATTATTATTATTTACTGGGGTGATTATTAAGATTAGATTGAAAGTTGAACTTTTTCTCTACCTGATGTTTTATGTTGAAATTTTTTGTCCTGTTTTATTACAAATTAGTAGAAGGACTAAAAAACTGAACTCGACACCACTGAGGCTTTACTGGATGGAGGTCAGCTGGTCAATGGCACTGGTCAGCATGTCAGGTCTGAATGGCCGAGGACAGAAGTGTCACATGTTAGTCTTGTCCTCACTGTCCATTATGTCATTGATCCTAAAGTCCAGTCCAGTCTGTGTCCTTAATGGTGTCTCAATAAACACACAGAGTGTCCTCATCGTCTGGTTAGTGTGACATCAGGAGAGTCCATCAGGATAAACAGTCGAGTATCAAGCTCTCCAGTGTCCAGTAGTGACCCTCATTCTGCATGGTGTCCTACAAATCAGACAAAGCGCCTTCAATTCAATTAAATTTTATTATCCTAAGAGGGTAATTTAGTTTTTCATCAGGTTTTACAGAAGAGACCACAACATAAATTAAATGTTAAGTACACAGTCATCAAACATAAACTTCGTACAAATAAATAAAATAAGCATTGAGCATAATACTAATACATATTAGACATCAAAATTAAACCAGCATTTACTCTTAACTGATGATTGGTGCAAATGCTACTCTTCATCATGTCATGATTTAAGGATGTGGGTGTTTATTAAAACTGAATATATTTAGATTAATAGCAGTTGGAATGTAACAGAATTTGTACTGGTTGGTTATTATCCTTGGAAAGTTGAACCTGTGACTTGGCGGTGAAACCAGGAATTGTGAATGTAGTGGACGAGTCGTGTCTGACAGAAGACCCTCTGCTGTCTGTAACACTTGCTTGTTAAACAGGTTTGTGAGCTCAGACTGTTCACACCTTGCTATTTTACTGCTCCATTTTCCAATTTGGTTTATTCTTTTTGTTTTTGACATTAAGATTTCCAAACCTGGCTAGCTATCCATAAATACAAACAGACTCAACACAAGATCTATAAAAGAGTTTCATAATGGAAGGACTCACATTACAAAGACTCGGCTTCCTTAAACAGTTGAGCTGCTGCTGTTCCCCGTGATCTCCCACTGGACCAGGACTGGTTTCATTCACACTCAGTAGGCTAACAATCACTGAGTCATCAGCACATATTAAGATGAACCTGTCCTCAAATTTACTGAGACCACCATTAGTGTAGAGGAGCACAAAAGAGGAGAAAGAACAGACATGAGTGGACCTGTGGATGAGGACAACATGTCAGACAGACAGCCATTGACTTTCACTCTTCAAGTCACGTCTCTTAAAAAGTCAATCAGCCATCCTACCAAACTGAAGTCGAAATTAAATTCTTTAATAAGTATTTGTGCAAGAAGATGAGGCTGAATGGTGATAAAGGCTGAAGAGAAGTCAACAAACAGGAGCCTCACATGAGTCTTGGTGCTCTACAAGGGGTCATACAAGAGATGAAGCAAAGTGACATAAAAACATAAGACATTTGACAAACGTGAGGAGACCATTCAGTCAATCAAGACTGTTTGTTTCACAAATAGCTAAACTGTCCCAATGTCTCATCCAGATTCTTCTTAAAGGTCGTCAAGGCTTCTGCTTCAACTCCATGTCTCAGTAGTTTGTTCCAGAGTCCCACAACTCTTTGCATAAATAAATTCTTTCTGTATTCAGTTTTAAATACACTTCCTCTTAAAGTTTCACTGATGTCGTCAGGTATGAGATTCACCCTTAATTTGAAAGAATTCTGCTGATCTCCTTTATCGATGTCTTTGGGGATTTTAAATACTTGGATGAGGTCCCCACACCGTCTCCTGTGCTCAGATTAAACAGGTTTAAAATTGTCAGAGTCCGTCACAGTAGGACATATCCTTAAGTCCCATGATGCACCTGGCTGCTCTCCTCTGCACACCTTAAAATGCTGTTATGTCTTTCTTTTACTTTGGTGACCAGAACTACACACAACACTCCAGATGTGGTCTCACTAGTGCATTATATAGTTTGAGTCTAACATCACTTGACTTATCTTCAGCAGTTTTGATTATATAAAGTAACCTTTTATTTGCCTTTTCTTTGCTTCTGTACATTGCTTAGTTAATGAAAATGTTGTGTGAATATAAACCCCAAAATTCTTGTCAGAGGTCTCTTCCTGTGGCTCAGTGTCTCCCATCTTGTATTTATAATTGATGTTCTTTTTGCCCACATGTTGCACTTTGCACTTTTTTACATTAAATTCCATTTTTCAGGTGTTCACCCAGTTCTGAAGCTTATCCAGGTCTTTTTGAATTATTTTTGATGTCTCCTCAGTGTCTACCACCCCTCCAAATTTAGTGTCATTTGTGAATTTCACAAGTTTACTAACTACACCAGAATTAATTAATGAGGGTCCAAGGACAGACCCCCTGAAGGACTCCACTGATAACCTCACGCCATTCTCCTCTTATCTGTACTCTTTATCTCCAGCCAGTTAACCAACTAGAGATCCAGTTTTGTAGGTTGCCTCAGATGCTTACAGCTTCTACTTTCAGAATTAATTTTTGGTGTGGGACGATTAAGATTGAGGCTTTATGAAAGTCTATGTGAATTATGTTGTAGGTATAGTCTCCAAAGTATAAGGCGAGTTCAAGCACAGGTAAAACGTGTGCCGAAAGAAATCTCTCAGTCCAAAAGTTTGTTTTAAAAATATTTAGTGAAAATTAAAAGCAAATAATCCACACAAAAAAAAAGAAAAAGATTGTTACACATGTAGAGTAAAAGACAAAAAAAAAGAAAAATGTATCTTCTCTAAACTTAGCTTTTCTTGAGAAACTTTAGTTATTTCTGTACTTAAAAGTTCTTTACTTCTTCTTCTATACTTAAAGATTCTTAACTTCTTCTTCTGTACACTTTAAATGTATGATGCAGCACTTAAATTAGGAGCTTTGTCTTACATGTTACTTAACACACTCAAAAAGCACGTAGGCCCGGTTTAAAACCATGTGCCCTCTACACCTTACAAATGGCAAGGCCAGTTACTATCTGAGAATAATGTTTAGTCAGAGCAGTTAGAAATGGCTAGAATACACCAATTCAGTTCTACTTATGGGGGTTATAGGGACCTCCCATGTATTATGCATTGTCATTTAGTAAAACATTTATGAATCTTATGTAACTAGGAAATGGCTCTTACAGTAGGATTTGTTTTTGTCATTTATTCCAATTGCATCTCCCAAAAAATCTAAAAGATTGACGTGGCAGGACCTTCCTCTCATAAACCTATGCAGGCTGTTATTTAGTATATTATTTTCGTTTCCGTAGCTTTCTAATTTATTTCTTATGATGGTTTGTATAATTTTGCATGGCCAATAAGTCAGACTTATTGTCCTGTAATTGCTAAGATCCATTTTGTGTCCCTTCTTGAAGATTGGTGTCACATTTTCAACTTTCCAGTACTCGGGTGTTTCTCCTTCCTGAAGTGACTACTCAGATCTGCCTACTAAGAGTTTATAGATGACGTCTTTCATTTCTTTCAATACAATCAGTGAGATCCCATCAGATTGAGGGATTTTATTAGGCTCCAACATACTGAGGGCTTGAAGCACGACTGACTCTTCTTTATTAAAATCTATGAACTCAGTTTGTTTTTACTTCTACACGAGGCATTCCACTTGTTTCTTCCTATGTAAATGCTTGGGTGAAATATTTGTTCAGTTCATTTGCTGTTTCAAAACATTTTCAATGATTTCTCCATTCATGTCCTTAAGGTTTCTTAAATTTTCCTTTATTGTCTTTTTAATGTAGTTGTACTGAAAAAAAGACCTTGTTGTTTGTTTTGGCTTCTTTTGTAATTTTTATTTCAATTTCTCTTTTGATGTTTCAAATCTCTTGCTGTAGTGTCTGGTATTCCTCTATGTCACAATTATCAATTATCTGGGTTTTTTTGTTTGTTTGTTTGTTTGCTTGCTTGTTTGTTTGTTTGTTTGTTTTTAATTTTCTGGTACAGTGATCTTTTCAGATTTAATTTTTGTATTATTCTCCTTTTTATCAGTTTTGGCTCATTTGAAGTTCTTTTGTTTTATTGTTTTTTGAAATGAATTCTTTTTGAGTCTGAATCAGAAGATCTCTGAAGTGACACCAACTGTCATTTAGAATTTATGAGGTTTTGCGTTCCCATTTATTGTTTTACAGATTCTTCCTCATCCCCATAAAGTCTGCTTTCCTCAAGTTAGAAGTCTTAATTTTGATGTATCAAAAATTCTCAGTATCTTCTGTTCTTATTCCTCTGTCTTTATTGTTTGAGCAGATGAGATCTCGATAGGCATCACCACATGTTCAGATTGAGACAAACTGGGTGAATAAACAGCCATTTACCATCTGCACCATTTCAGTTTCCTCTTTTGTATTCCTGACAGTTAATGTTTGGAAAGTTCAAATCCCCATGACCACTACGTTCTCTCTGTGGCACATCAGCCTTATTTGATTAACTAATACGTTATTATCTAACATACCAGATTATGTTAGCCAATAGTAAACTCCAAAAACCAGACCTCTGCCTTTCTTCCTTACTAGCTTAATCCCCAGTGATTCTGATGAATTTCCTCCTTCCATCTTGAAGAGGTCAGCCTGAATATTATCGTTCACATACAGCGCCTCACCTCCTCCTTTCCTTCCTTAGCTGTCTATCTTGAAGCAGGTGTGAACACTAATATGTTATTCCTTTCCGTCACTCTCATTCAGCCATGACTCTGTAATTCCTACAATATCAAAGTCCAAAGTCAATCCTCTCACCTCTTGTTCATGTATTTTATTTCTAATTCTTCTCTCATTAAGGAGTAAACACTTAATGAGGAAAGTTATTTTTGTGCTTTCAGTTGAGTTTTCTTTATGTCAGATTGACTGATTTTTTATGTATTCCTCAGTTTAAATGTCTGCTCACTTCCCTGGAGATTCTCACTCCAAGAATGTTTGTCCCTTTCTCTTGTAGATGTGGTCCATCTCGTCAGTAAATGAAATGTTTACAGTGACAGTCATTCCAGTGGCTGAGAAAAGTCAAACCTTCTTGTTCAAACTAGGCCTTCGTCCACACATTATGGCTGAATATTGAATTCTCCTCATGTCATTTGTTGGAAGGACTTCAGAGTAAATGTCTGATGTTGATTTGTCATTTAACTTGTCTCCAAGTCCCTTAATGTGTTCTGCACAGAATATGCACTTCCCCTCTCTAGAAGACTGGTAGTCAAACTGAAAAGGATCTCATAACTGAAAGTTTTCTCCCTCAGGTTCCTCTTTAGAAGTTTCTGAAATGTTTTCATAGCCAGTGATGTTAGAGCCACTGGACTGAAGTCTTTTAGGTTTTTAGGGGTTTTGTTATTTGCTACTGGTGTTCCTGTTACCACAGCTTTGGGACCTTCCGCTGTTTTAATGATAACTTTGATCCATCCATTCATTCTCTTCCACTTATCTGAGGTTGGGTCGCGGGGGCAGCACCTTGAGCAGAGATGCGCAGACTTCCCTCTCTCTGGCCACTTCTACCAGCTCTTCTGGGGGAATCCCGAGGTGTTCCCAGGCCAGCCAGGAGACATAGTCCCTCCAGCGTGTCCTGGGTCTTCCCCGGGGCATCTTTCCAGTTGGACGTGCCCGGAACACCTCACCAGGGAGGCGTCCAGGAGGCATCCTGATCAGATGCCTGAGCCACCTCATCTGACTCCTCTCGATGCAGGAGGAGCAGTGTCTCTATTCTGAGCTCCTACCGGATGACCAAGCTTCTCACCCTATCTTTAAGGGAAAGCCCAGACACCCTGCAGAGGAAACTCATTTCAGCCGCTTGTATTCGCGACCTCGTTCTTTCGGTCATTACCCATAGCTCATGACCATAGGTGAGGGTAGGAACATAGATCGACTGGTAAATTGAGAGCATTGCCTTACGGCTCAGCTCCTTTTTCACCACGACAGACCGAGGAAGAGCCCGTATCACTGCGGATCCTGCACTGATCTGCCTGTCGATCTCACACTCCATTCTTCCCTCACTCTTGAACAAAACCCTGAGATACTTGAACTTCTCCACTTGGAGCAGGAGCTCGCTCCCAACCCTGAGAGGGCACTCCACCCTTTTCCGGCTGAGGACCATGAACTCAGATCTGGAGGTGCTGATTCCCATCCCAGCTGCTTCACACTCGGCTGCGAACTGATCCAGAGAGAGCTGAAGATCACGGCCTGATGAAGCAAACAGGACAACATCATCTGCAAAAAGCAGTGACCCAAACCTGAGCCTACCAGACCGGACTCCCTCAACGCCCTGGCTGCGCCTAGAAATTCTGTCCATAAAAGTTATGAACAGAATCGGTGACAAAGGGCAGCCCTGGCGGAGTCCAACTCTCACTGGAAACGAGTTTGACTTACTGCCGGCAATGCGGACCAAGCTCTGACACCGATCATACAGGGACCAAACAGCCCTTATCAGGGGGTCCGGTACCCCATACTCCCGGAGCACCCCCCACAGGATTCCCCGAGGGACACGGTCGAACGCCTTTTCCAAGTCCACAAAACACATGTAGACAGGTTGGGCAAACTCCCATGCACTCTCCAAGACTCTCCCAAGGGTATAGAGCTGGTCCATTGTTCCGCGACCAAGACAAAAACCACACTGTTCCTCCTGAATCCGAAGTTCGACTATCTGACGGACCCTCCTCTCCAGGACCCCCGAATAGACATTTCCAGGGAGGCCGAGGAATGTGATCCCTCTGTAGTTGGAACACATCCTTTGGTCCCCCTTCTTAAAGAGGGGCACCACCACCCCGGTCTGCCAATCCAGAGGCTCTGTCCCCGATGTCCATGCGATGTTGCAAAAGCGTGTAAACCAAGACAGTCCTATAACATCCAGAGCCTTGAGGAACTCCAGGCGTATCTCATCCACCCCCAGGGCCCTGCCACCAAGGAGTTTCTTGACCACCTCGGTGATTCAGAGTCCCCAGGCTCTGCTTCCTCATTGGAAGACATGTTAATGGGATTGAGGAGGTCTTTGAAGTACTCCTCCTACCGACACACAGTGTCCCGAGTCGAGGTCAGCAGCGCACCATCTCCACCATATACAGTGTTGACACTGCACTGCTTCCCCCTCCTGAGATGCTGGATGGTGGACCAGAATCTCCTCGAAGCCTGACGTCATTCTCCATGGACTCCCCAAACTCTTCCCACGCCCGAGTTTTTGCCTCAGCAACCACCAAAGCCGCATTCCGCTTAGCCTGCCGATACCTGTTAACCGCTTCTGAAGTCCCACAGGACAAAAGGGTCCTGTAGAACTCCCCCTTCAGCTTGACAGCATCCCTCACCGCCAGTGTCCACCAAAGGGTTCGGGGATTGCCTCCACGACAGGCACCGACCACCTTACGGCCACAGCTCTGGTCAGCCGCCTCAACAATAGAGGCACGGAACATGGCCCATTTGGACTCAATGTCTCCCACCTCCCTCGGGACATGGTCGAAGTTCTGCCGGAGAAGAGAGTTGAAGCTACTTCTGACAGGGGACTCTGCCAGACGTTCCCAGCAGACCCTCACAACACGTTTGGGCCTACCAGGCCTGACTGGCATCCTCCCCCACCAACGAAGCCAATTCACCACCAGGTGGTGATCAGTTGACAGCTCTCCCCTTCTCTTCACCTGAGTGTCCAGGACATGTGGCCGCAAGTCCGACGACACGACCACAAAGTCAATCATCGAACTGAGGCCTAGGGTGTCCTGGTGGCAAGTCCACATATGAACACCCCTATGCTTGAACATGGTGTTTGTTATGGACAATCTGTGACGAACACAGAAGTCCAATAACACAACACCGCTCGGGTCCAGATCGGGGGGAGGGGCCATTCCTCCCAACCACGCTCTTCCAGGTCTCACTGTCATTGCCCACATGATCATTCAAGTCTCCCAGAAGAACGAGGGAGTCCCCAGCAAGTACGCAATCTAGATGGGAGAGCCCAAAAAAACCTCCAGAGACTCCAAAAAGGGTGGGTACTCTGAACTGCTGCTCGGTGCATACGCACAAACAACAGTTAGGACCCATCCCCCCACCCAAAGGCGGATGGAGGCTACCCTCTCGTCTACCGGGGTAAACCCCAATGAACAGGCTCCAAGTCGGGGGCAATAAGTGTGCCCACACCCGCTCGGCGCCTCTCACCGGGGCAACTCCAGAGTGGTAGAGAGTCCAGCCCCTCTCAAGGAGATTGGTTCCAGAGTCCGTGCTGTGCATCGAGGTGAGCCTGACTATATTTAGCTGGAACCTCTTGACCTCGCTCACTACCTCAGGCTGCTTTACCCCTTCAGAGAGGTGACAATCCACGTCCCAAGAGGCAGCTTCTGCAGCCGAGGATTGGACCACCAAGGTCCCTTCCATTTGGCCACCACCCGACTCACACTGCAACCAAATTCCTTGGCACCTCCTACAGGTAGTGAGACCATGGGAAAGGGGACCCACGTTGCCTCTTCGAGCTGTGCCCAGCTGAGCCCCATGGGTGCAGGCCTGGGCACCAGGCGCTCACCATCGAGCCCGACCTCCAGGCCTGGCTCCAGAGGGGGGCCCCGGTGACCCGCGTCCGGGCAAGTGAAAACGGCATTAAAATTTCTTAATCATCATAGGAGCTTTTCTGAAACGCTCTTTGTCTCGTCACTCTCCTAGGACCAGTTTGCCTTGGGTGACCCTACCAGGGGCATAAAGCCCCTGACAACAGAACTTCTAGGATCATTGGGACATGCAAACCCCTCCACCACGATAAGGTGGTAGCTTGAGGAGGGGTAATGATAACTTTGAAAATAAAATAAAAAATGGATCTGAGCTACACTACAGACATTTTTAAGAGTCTACCGCAAACATGGTCTGGTCCAGGACTTTTATTTGATTTTAATTTTATAAAAAAGTTCTCTACGTCCTTCTGAACATAAACATCTCTTTCCATTATCTGAAACCATCTTCTTCAAGCCGAGTCCTCGCTCAGTCAAATCAAACTGCTCACATCTCGAGTCATATTCATTAAACCCGTTCAGAGCAGCAGTTTAAACCACAAACCCTTACGTGATTTTTATTTTTTGACTGATAACAACAACAACAACAACATTTATTTATATAGCACATTTTCATACAAAAAGTAGCTCAAAGTGCTTTACATAATGAAGAAAAGAAAAATAAAAGACAAAATACAAAATTAAAATAAGACAACATTAGTTAACATAGAAAAGGAGTAAGGTCCGATGGCCATGGTGGACAGAAAAAACAAAAAAAAAACTCCAGAGAGCTGGAGAAAAAAAATAAAATCTGTAGGGGTTCCAGGCCACGAGACCACACAGTCCCCTCTGGGCATTCTACCTAACATAAATGAAATATGTTTCATGATGATGATGTCCAGCTAAGGATTTAATGTCTTAGCACATTGATCTCAGATTTTGTGTTGACAAATTCTGTTCAGTTTTATCCTTATAATCAACTTTATCTTTTTTAATGTCAAGTTTTAATTCCCATTAAACAGCTTGTGCCTCATTAGTATTTCCTCGTCTAAAGACACTTTTTCTTTTGATATAATAATGATATTATAGATTTGATGTCCCAGGGTTTGTTGATCAGATAGACCTTCACACTTTTAGCTGAGATCAGCAGGTCTTCACAAACAGAAACAGAGCTGCTGATAACATCACAAAGTTCAACTAAATCAGTGCAGGAGTCCATCACAGATCTCAGTCGGGACAATGATAGCAGCCTTGGAGACTTTGGATTGAATCTTCACTCCAGAGCTTCACTGTCTTCTTGTGGACTTTTAAATTCTAAAAAAAAGTGTTGAATGTAAGACATAGTGTGGAGTATTTTACAAGAGTTCTGCAGAAATTCAAACAAAGTGCAAATCAGAAAATATGTTTGTGCTTTTGGTGCCTTTGGTCACAAAGGTTAGGCTTCTGATGCTTTGGTCTGAGTGTTCACTCTCAGCGTGTCGACTTAAGCTGTGATTATCGTCTCTGATGACATTGATGGGTGAGCCTTAGGATGAATACAAACAATGGTGACAAATATTTGTGGAAATTCTCTGCATGAGTAAAGTGGTCTGAGTGACACGCTGAGCAGCTCAATGTCTGCAGAGCTCACTGCTTTTCTGACTGTTACTGATTGAGACCACCATTTAAATATAGACGGGCAGATGCCACCGGGCCCTTTACCTGTGACGATGATGTCTCAATGATGAGCTCTGTGACACTGATGGACTCAGAGAGCCACGTCTCATAATGCAGGCTTCTCTGTATTCTGTCTGAACACAAGCTTTAGTTTGTAATTCATCAAGTTGATTAAGTAAGGACAGCATAGTCGCCATTATTACAGTCGAAATGGAATGTGTTGGGTAACCTGTTACCTTAAATGAACCCTTACATATCTGACCCATTTCAGTGTCCTCCACTTGTCACCTTCATCAGACTCATCCTGTCTCTTCAAAGTGGAAAGTTCTGGAAGCAGCTCTGGTCTGTGTCTGCACTCGGCAGGTACCGTCACAGTAGAAACTCCTGGCTGTACTGAATCACTCAGGTAAATAGAAGACACATCTGGACAACAGCAAGAAAAGTGAAAAAGTATCACCAAAATAATAACAACAAATAAAAGTAGACACTCCATAACACTTCAGTGACACATATATTCCTTTTTTCCTGTTCAGAAATTGAACCATAATTAAAAATTAATTGCAACAAATAAATAATCTTAGGCAAAGACAGAGACAAACAGACCTGCTGCTGGTCACCACTAGAGCTGCAAGTCCTGTGTGGTAAATGACAGACAAGAATTCCAGTTTGTCATCCTCACCCCATTGTCACCTGTGACAAGTTCATCTGGTCACCTGAGTGCAGGACGCTGTCAGTCTCATGTATGTGACGTTCTTATCCAGTGTTGATGTCCACATGTCAGTCTGAATGACTTGGCACCAGTCAGTCCAGCGTGAAGGCAGGAGACCCTGTCAGATATATAGCGCCTTACTTTATGAGAATGGCAGTGGTCTCGTGTTACCACTGCACTTCAGTGAAAAGTCAGAATACACGTAGCCATTGAACCTTTGTGTTGTTTGTCCTTCTGTCTGTCTGTCTGTCTGTCTGTCCGTCCGTCCTCACTTTTCTTTCTTTCTCTCCACAGCCTGTCTCTTTGTGGTATCACCTCCAGATTTTGTTTTGGTCAAACCTCAGCTCTTTCAGCTATACACTCACGACTGACTAAACTGAACCGGAGGGACAACAACATGGAGGATTCAGGAGTGGATCAGCTGATTGAGGGGCTGAGGAGTGAAAACTGCAAATTAAAGAAACTGAGGTGAGTGAACAACAAGTGAGTGTGTGTGTGTGTGTGTGTGTGTGTGTCTTTGTGTGTGTGCGTGAATGTATGTGTGTGTGTCTTTGTGTGTGTGTGTGTGCGTGAATGTATGTGTGTGTGTCTGTGTGTGTGTGTGTGTGTGTGTGTGTCTGTGTTTGTGAGTGTGTGTGTGTGTGTGTGTGTGTGTGTGTGTGTGTGTCTGTGTGTGTGTCTCATGAATTTTATTTCTTGTCACATTATCGCTCTGACTTTTCCACTCCCACAACACAAACGCTGTGTTTAATCAGGACAGACTGCAGTGTCCCTTATGGACAGACAGATGGATGTGAGGTGACACAACTACAGATTTCCTTTAATAATTCAATTCATAAAGACAGCATTGTGACCCTGAGCCCCTCCACCACACTGGTCACTCTCCTCATCCTCTCTGTCCAGACTGTTGTTTTATTTCTTGTCCCACAAGCCCACACTGTCCATTTTTTATTTTAATATCATACTTGTTCCTGCCCTCCATTGTCACTTTCCCCCTTACACTCTTCTGATGTCCTTACTAAAGTTTGTTAAAAATCACTAAAATAGAATAAGGACGAGAAACACAGTCAGTGGGAGAAGAAGAGACGACTAAAATAACAGAAGACAAAGAGGAGTGGACAGCAAGAGCTGGACTGAAGTGACAGATAAGGACAAAGAGAACAGTATAGCAAAGATAAAGAGGGACAAAAGAAGGAGATGAACAGAATGAAGAAAAGGATGAATTAAAGAGGAGGACAAGGCAGAGGATAAGGAGAAGGAGAGAGAGGAGGACAGATAGAGGAACAAGAGAAAGGGTGGACAGCAGCAGTAGAAATGACCAGCCAGCCATACACAGAAAGAGAAGGTGACAGGGAGGAGAGGATTAGGACTGAAGGCAGTGTGGACAGTAAGGTGGGAGGCACAGGAAGTGACCGCTATTATAGCCAAGTGGACTGACAGGCCGACATCATTCTACAAGACATGACCCCCAGTTCTATACAGGACATCGACATATATCTGTCAGTGGGTTTAGTGACCGACAGGTGGACACACACATCATGTGCAGTAGACGTCCAGAGACACTGAGAGGATTCTGGGAAAGTGACCTCAGTGGGTGTGTCAGTGAGATACTCCAGTGTGAGGAGTGGCGCCCTCTTGTGTTTGTAACTCACACTTGTGTCTCTTGTGGGACATTAAAACAAGAATCTCACCACATGATAAGTGTAGGCTTTCACATGACTTTCTCAATAATCCAGAATATAGCGTCTTTTTTTATACACACATGATCTTCCCTGATGTCATCACAGGTCCAGATCCTTTCCCTCTCAAATCCTTCTTTTATCTTTTCAATCAGTCAGGGTCTTCCTCAATGCCACCAGACAATCAAACAGTCGACTGGACTGCACTACCATTTCTCCTAAACACCTCACATGCTTCCACAGGTATGTCATCTTGACCAACGGCTTTTCCTTTTTTCATCCTCTTCATAGCTGTCCTTACTTCCTCCTTGCTAATCCGTTGCACTTCCTGATTCACTATCTCCACGTCATCCAACCTCTTCTCTCTCTCGTTCTCTTCATTCATCAGCCTCTCAAAGTACTCTTTCCATCTTCTCAACACACTCTCCTCGCTTGTGAGCATGTTTCCATCTTTATCCTTTATAACCCTAACCTGCTGCACATCTTTCCCAGCTCAGTCCCTCTAGCCAATCAGTACCGGTCCTTTTCTCACTCTTTGGTCAACGGCTGTTGTATGTAAAGTGCTTTATAAATAAAGTTGACTTGACTTGACTTGACTTTAGTGTTCAACCTCTCATACAACTCATCATACGCTTTTTCTTTAGCCTTCGCCACCTATCTCTTCACCTTGCACCTTATCTCCTTGTACTCTTGTCTACTTTCTGCATTTCTCTGAATATCCCACTTCTTCTTTACCATCCTCTTCCTCTGTATACTCTCCTGTTCTTCCCCATTCCACCACCAAATTTCCTTTTCCTCCTTCCTCTGTCCAGATATCACACCAGGCACCCTTCTTGCTGTTACCCTTACTACATCTGCTGTAGTTTCCCAACTGTCTTGTAATTCTTCACTGCCACCTATGCCTGTCTCACCTTCTCCCTAAACTCAACCTTGCAGTCTTCCTTTTTCAACTTCCACCATTTGTTCCTTGGCTCTGCCCTCATTCTCTTCCTCTTCTTGATCTCCAACATCATCCTACATACCATCATTCTATGTTGCCTAACTACACTTTCCCCTGCCACCACTTTGCAGTCTTCAATCTCCTTCAGATTGACTCTTCTGCATAGGATGTAATCTACTTGTGTGCATCTTCCTCCACTCTTGTACATCACCCTATATTCCTCCCTCTTCTTAAAATACGTATTCACCACAGCCATGTCCATCCTTTTGGAAAAATCCACTATCCTCTGACCTTCTTCATTCCACTCCTTGACACTATACCTACCCATCACCTCCTCGTTTCCTCTGTTCCCTTCACCAACATGCCCATTGAAATCCGCTCCAATCACCACTTTCTGTTCTTTGGGTACACTATTCATCACTTCATCCAACTCACTCCAAAGATCTTCTTTCTCACCCATTGCACACCCAGCTTGCAGGGCATATGTACTAATAACATTCATCATCACACCTCCAATTTCCAGCTCATCATCTGACACTCTTTTCACCTCCAGAACACTCTTGACATACTGTTCCTTCAGAATAACCCCTACCTCATTTCTCCTCCTATCCACACCATGATAGAACAATTTGAATCCACCTCCAATCCACCTGGCCTTACTCCTCTTCTATTTAGTCTCTTCACACACACAATTTATCAACCCTCCTTCTCTCCACCATATCTGCTAACTCTCTCCCCTTACCAGTCACACTGCCAACATTCAAAGTTCCTACCCTCAGTTCCACTCTCTTTACCTTTCTCCTCTCCTCCTGCCACTGGACATGTCTCTCCCCTCTTCTTCTCCTTCTTCTTGTTCTTCTTCTTTGGCCAACAGTAGCCCAATTTCCGCCAGCACCCTGTTGGCTAACAGTACTGGTGGCTGTCGTTGTTAACCCGGGGTTCAACCGATCTGGTATGGAAATTTGTATTGTTGTCCGCATATTGATTTGGCAAAATTTTACACCGGATGCCCTTCCTGACGTAACCGTCACCATTTTTCCAGGCTTGGGACCGGCATGAAGAAACACACTGGTTTGTGCATCCCCTGTGGCTGGGTAAACCTGTAAAAAATGATATACATAGTAAATTTACTTCTAATAAAAGTAGTACTAGGGTGCTGTACCGTGTTAGCCATTATGAATGTAGAGAAAAGCCAAGCAAAATGACACCTTTTATTGGCTAACTAGAAAGATTACAATATGCAAGCTTTCGAGGCAACTCAGGCCCCTTCTTCAGGCAAGATGTAATGATTACATCTTGCCTGAAGAAGGGGCCTGAGTTGCCTCGAAAGCTTGCATATTGTAATCTTTCTAGTTAGCCAATAAAAGGTGTCATTTTGCTTCACTTCTAATAAAATAAAAATAATTTTACTCTTTTCAGTTTAGTTTATTTGTACTTATCTACATTCTTTAATGTTTTTCCAATTAAACTATTTTTCTCAGTAAAGCTAGGTTTTTGGATAAATATGAATTGAAATCTTTATATAGCAATCTTCTGAAATTGAATCTTGGGAGCCTCAGTCCCTCAGTCTGTTCTGACCTTTCAAAAACAAGGAGATTTGTTGTTCAACAAGTCTGTGAACTTGCACTTTCTTTTTTGCATAATAGGTATTTGTGAATTTATATAAATGAAAGTCTAGCCACCGTAGCGTAAGGCGAGATCAAGCATGGGTAAAACGCGTCTCGAATGAAAACTCGTAGTCCAGAAGTTCATTTTAAAATTATTTGGTGAAAGTTAAAAGCAAATAATCCATACAAGAATAAAGAAAAAATAGTTACACACTGTAATAGATAGCCCGGCCACAGAGAGACACGACACCAATGTCCAAAACACACGGGTTTATTTATTCAAACTATATACAACTTGGTTCCCCACACTCACACTTCCTCAGTCCTTTCCTCTCTCTTTGGCCGCCTCTTCGCCTCCTTTACAAGCTCCATCTTTCTCCTCCCGACTCCAGCTCTTCGAAGGGAGTGAGGCAGCCCCTTTTATCATGCCCCGGATGTGCTCCAGGTGCTGATGATGGTTTTCCGGCAACACTTCCTGGTGTGGCAGAAGTGCTTCCCTTGCACCCGTAAGCACTCTGGGAATACACAGTTCCTGGAGCAGCAGCACTTCCTGGTGTGGCGGAAGTGCTGTCCTCCAGGGCTCAGGAGCCATCCAGGCAGCCCCTTGGTTGGACCACGGACCCCACGGGGTTGTGCTTCCCAGTTCCGTAGTCGTGGTCCTGGATGGAAATCAGGGGGGCTGCCCTCTTGCGTCCAGGGGAAATATTGCCCCCTTCCCGGTTCTTCCCTGATCCAGGCGTCCAGGTGGGGCAAGGTCCCTGGCCACCTGCCACAACACATACAATAAAAGGCACAAAAAAGAAAAAACGTATCTTCTCTAAACTCAGCATTTCTTGAGAAACTTTAGTTATTTCTGTACTTAAAAATTCTTTACTTCTTCTTTCTATACTTAAAGATTCTTAATTTCTTCTTCTGTACGCCTTAAGCGTACGGAACATACTTAAATAAGCACTGTTTTCTTAGAGTTACATCACACACTCAAAAGACCCGCAGGCCTGCAGGCACAGTTTAAAACCATATGTCTTCTATACCTTACACATTGCAAGGCTGGTCACTAACTGAAGAATAATGTTTACACAAAGCTGATAGAAAAGGCAAGAATATACCAATACGATTCTACTTATGGGGGTTATAGGAACTTCCCATAGATTATGCATTGTCATCTAGTAAGATATTTATGAATCTTATAGAACTAGGAAAATGGCTGTTACACATCTGGCACCTAATTGTTTATGTTAGGGCAGAAATCAATTACCCTTGGTTCTTGTCTATAAGCCGGACTCGTGTATAAGCCGGAGACCAAAAATCATACGAATTTTTAAAATAAAATCTTATCATAGATAAGCCGGACTCATGGAAAAGCCGAACGTACTATAACCTATAACTAATAGAAGAGAGGGAGGTCAGTGGTCTCACTCGCACCCATTTAATTTCTTTAAGGGGGAGAGAGTGTGAGATATTGGCGTCTCTCTCACTCCCCGCATGGCGCGGTTGGAGCGGCCGGAGCGCGTTCTTTCTGCTCTGGGTGTCACCGAGTCAACACGCGCGCGTAGCGGTCATTTAAATTGTGATTTTATATGTAAGCATATTTAAATATATATCGTGGATTTTTTGCTGGTTCGCGGATTTCTGCGGACAATGGGTCTTTTAATTTCTGGTACATGCTTCCTCAGTTGGTTTGCCCAGTTGATTTCATACAAGGGACGCTATTGGTGGATGGCTGAGAAGCTACCCAGCTTACTTTTCTCTCTCTCTTGCGCTGACTATCTGTGTTCCTGACGTAGGGGGATTGAGCAGGGGGGCTGTTCGCACACCTAGACGATACGGACGTTCGTCTAAAAATGCTGAAAGATTATCTTCACGTTGCTATCTTTTGTAAAGCTGATTCCTGAAATGACATGCTGCACGGTGCTTCGCATACTTAAAAGCTCAAAGGGCACGTATTGATTTTTGACTGAAAAACAAACTCTGTCTCTCTCTCTCTCTCTCTCTCTCTCTCTCTCTCCCTCTCTCTCTCTCTCTCCCTGCTCCTGACGGAGGGGGTGTGAGCTTCCGCCTTCAACAGCTTTGTGCTGCGGTGCTTTGCATACTTAAAAGCCAAACAGCCCTATTGATTTGTTTGCTTTTCTCTATCTCTCTCTGTGACATTCTCTGCTCCTGACGCGCACTCCTTTGAAGAGGAAGATATGTTTGCATTCTTTTAATTGTGAGACAGAACTGTCATCTCTGTCTTGTCATGGAGCACAGTTTAAACTTTTGAAAAAGAGACAAATGTTTGTTTGCAGTGTTTGAATAACGTTCCTGTCTCTCTACAACCTTCTGTGTTTCTGCGCAAATCTGTGACCCAAGCATGACAATATAAAAATAACCATATAAACATATGGTTTCTACTTCGCGGATTTTCTTATTTTGCAGGTGGCTCTGGAACGCAACCCCCGCGATGGAGGAGGGATTACTGTATAAGCCGGACTTATGTATAAGCCGATATTCTATTTTTTCATTTTCACAACTTTTTTTCCTTAGATAAGCCGCGGCTTATAGACAAGAACTTAGGGTACTTTAACATTACTTAATAAGAGCCTTCACTACTTTACTTAACTTAAATCAAACTTAAGAATCTGAAAACTTAGATTCTACTGTAGAAACACAAACAAAATTAAAATTAGGCATGCAAAAAGAAAAAGTAATAATTTTAATCATTTGCTGCTTCCTGGAGCAGGCCCAGTTTGTTCACAGGTCTGTCCAGTGTGCTGGTCTTGGTCTGCACACAAACAATTCTGCTACTGCTCCTTTTCCATCTGGCATTGTCTTGATGACTTGACTCTTTACCCAGGAGTTACAGGGTGTAGCATTGTGTAATTATGCCCACAATGTCCAATTTCTTTCTGAACTTGTTGCATAATGAGTGTAGCAATATGTGAATAATTGCAGGGTGTTTTGCCTCTTCTGACATAGCAGATTTGCTGAGTCTTCCTCCAACTCTCAAATAAAGATTTGTATTTCTTCATATGTTCTGTGATTAATGTCTTTTGTTTCTCTGGGCTGTGTCCAGATTGACTGACTGTATATTGAATTGCCTTTCTCTCTTCTTTCAGACACAGTAGCACTTCATTGAACCTAAGGAACCACACTACTGCTTTCTTTAAATTGAACATTTTGAGTAGTACTCCACAAGTCTTTTTACTGGTTCAATTTTTTCCTCTACACTTGAAAAATTCACTACACACCTTTTGATTTCTGGATCGTGGCTAGTAGACAGGTCTGTAGCAGGAAGTTTGGGCTTTGTATCCAAGTCTTACTTTTGATGAAGCTTTCTATTTTCAATCCTCTTGATTCCCAATCCCGATTTTGCACAGATGCAACGTACTGAGAAAAGCGCTATATAAATGTAATGAATTATTATTATTATTACCTCCGTTGTTTTGGGTTGTGTGAGCTCTCTTATGGCTGCGATTTTGTTGGCAACAAAGGTTTTGTAGCATGCACTTTCATTTGTAATGTACCTTAGTACTGTGGTGCTGTCAGTCCAAAAGATTGACTCTTGCAAGAGAATCTGTAGTTCTTGTTTTAACATTTTGTCCATTTTGACTGCTACCACTGCTGCTGTGAGTTCTAACCTTGGTATTGTGACAGGTTTTAATGGTGCCACTCTTGATATCCCCGTTAGAAATGAACAATGTCTCTTATTTTCTTTGTTAGTCAGAAGGAAGTAGGAAACAATGCCATACCTGTTCTCTGAAGCATCTCCAAAATGATGCTTTTGTGCAGTCATTATTTGACCGTATCCAGGAGGTTTAATGCACCTGTCTACATTATAATCCACTAGTAGCTGTAAATTGTTCATCCATTTTTTTCCATTGCCGGACATACTTAACTTCCCCTTCTTGATCCCACGCATATTTCTCTTTACACAGTTCTCTTAGAATAAGTTTAGCAGGTAGTATGACTGGTGCTAAAAATCCAAGTGGATCGTATATTGAACTGACCGCTGACAGAATACCACGTCTTGTAGTGGGCTTATCTTGCAGCTTTACTTGAAACTTGAAACTGTCAGTCTGTGTGCACCATTGAGCACCTAAGGCTCTTTCAACTGGTAACAAATCATGACTTAAGTCCAAGTCCTTTTGATCTATTGCCCTGTTTTCCTCGGGAATAGACAGCAAGATTGCTCTGCTATTACTTATCCATTTTGTAAGATAAAATCATCCCTTTAAGCACAGGGTTTGAAGATCTTTGGCCAATTTTTTGGCTTGTTCTTCTGCAGCAACTGACTTTAAACAGTCATCAACACAGAGGTTATGCAGTTCTGTACCAACTGCTTCCTCTGGAGCTGTGCCTCTTGCATCCTCTGCTGTTCTTCTTAAGGCATAAGAGGCACAACTAAGTGACGAAGCGGCACCATAAAGACGCACTGCCACTTTGTATTCCTCAGGTTCATTGTTTAGATTACCTTCAGGCCACCACAGAAAATAAAGAAGATCCATGTCTTCTTCTGGAACTTTCACTTGGTAGAACATTGATTTAATGTCTGCCATGAGCGCAATTGGTTCCTCTCTGAATCTTGTAAGAACTCCAATAAGTGTATTAAATCAGGTCCTTTCAGCAACTGTTCATTTAGAGAAAAAACTTGATAAGTGGCTGTACAGTCAAAAACCACTCTGATCTTATTTTTCTTTGGATGATATTCTCTGTGGTGAGGTACAGTGCATCCGGAAAGTATTCACAGCGCATCACTTGTTCCACGTGTCTGTATCCCTTTTTCGTCTGCAGCAGAAAAGTTTGTAATGAAACTGCTTTCTCTCAGGATGCCTTTCAAAGAATACTCCTCTTGATCAGTCTTGTGCTTTTCTTTCTCGAAGGTACGGCTTTGTAGAGCTGAGTCGTACACGGGGTTCAAAGCTGATGTTATCTGTTCATCCAGAAAGTTCACTGGATCGGTGAGAAGGGCTCGTCTGCTCTCCATACTTTGAATACTCTGAACTTTGCATTGTCATGGTGCTAGTAGGTCTTGAGGTTTGGAGACTATAGTACGAAGGCTGTCATTACTTTCAAATTATTTCCCGCTTTGTAAGTTGGGCATAATGTTCGTACATCCGCCAGGAAAGATCGCATAATGGCTCAGACCTTCTCCTTTCCGTAGCTGGAAAGACTTTCGAGTTTCATTCTGGCTTTTTGATAACCTTCTAACGGTGACAAGTATTTACAGTTTTTAACAATCTCATGAGGTGAACCTTTAGTAAACTGTGCCAATAAGTCCAATTTATCTCGCAGATTCTCTATCACATCATTAATATCTCGGTCAAATGCTCCAATAAAATCCACATATTTCAAGGGATCACCGCCAAATATTGGAATCTTTCTGTATGGCACATAAGGCACTTGAGTCTTAAACTGTTGTTCTTTCTGTTGATCATAACGCTTATCATAAAGCGGTTGTTAAAGAGGTGCTGGTGACTCATTTTGTTGATCATAAAGCAGTTGCTGAGGATTGTTTTTACTTTCATTTCTACATAAAAAGTCACGAATACTTGCATCTGGTGACTTTCCAATTTTCACATCTGCTTTCCGAGGAACTTTATAGGGTTTTGGTTTACTTGGGCTGTGATTGCGTCCTTTGAGAGCTCTCAATTTTGCTTCGGATTCCACTATAGCTGCTTCCAACGCTAATTAATCTCTTTTAGGCTTTAACTGTATTTTAAGCTGTTATTCCTGAAGTTTCCTTTTGGCTTTCAACTGCATCTCTTCCATATGTAGAACCTGATGCTTTCTTTGTTTTTTTTACTTTAGCTAACAGCACAGCGTGTGCGCTGCCTCTTGAGATCTGATGGCACTAATTGAAGTAGCCCCTGAACTTGCGTGACTTTTAGATTTTGCTGATATTTGGGAGTCTTTAACTGAAGTAGAAATGTCATCTTTCGTTCTGTAATCCCTGAATTGGTTAGCAGAAAAGACGGGTTGCTGGTTGAGGCTTTTATTTTGATGTACTTCTATAACCCAATCCAATGCATATCCCAAAAACGTAGGTATAGTTTTCATTCTAGCATCAAAATCCCTTTGTATCTTTTTCCTTGCATCTTAGGTGTTCTGGATGGATAAAACTTTGTTGCTTAACTTTTTATATTTCATTCTCAAGTTGTTGAAATGGTGGCACAGTGGTAGCGCTGTTGCTTCACAGTTAGGAGACCTGGGTTCGCTTCCCGGGTCCTCCCTGTGTGAAGTTTGCATGTTGTCTGGGTGGGTTTCCTCCCACAGTCTGAAGACATGCAGATTAGGTGGATTGGTGATTTTAAATTGTCCCTAGTGTGTGCTGGGTGTGTTTGTGTGTGTCCTGCGGTGGGTTGGCACCCTGCCTGGGACTGGTTCCTGCCTTGTGTCCTGGGATTGGCTCCAGCAGACCCCCGTGACCCTGTGTTCAGCGGGTTGGAAAATGGATGGATGGAAGTTGTCGATCTGATTCTAGATAATTAATTCTACTTTTTCACAGTTAAAATCATATTGTTGTAAATCCTTTACGTACGTCATCATATTGGATAATTGTATTTGTAATCCATCGCTGTTTGAAGTTTTGTTGTCACTGAATTGAACGGCTTTCTGTTGTCATGGTGATTTTTTTTGGTGACGTCATATTCATGCGCCTTTCAGTCACGTTTCTCTGATATTTCCTCTGGATGCCGGAATCAGGTGCCATGACGATCTTATTAGGTGTTGTACTAAAGATCCTTTATAATTTTACAGTCTCACGGGGAGCACTAGTAATTCTCAAATATGTCTAATAGTGATGGGCAGAGTGAAGCCTCACGAAGCATCAACACGTTTGAAGCAATTGTGTCGGAAATCGTATCGAAGCTTCGAAGCATTTGACACTCACCTCTCTAGGGACACCTCCTGGCCATTTTCATTAACGTTACAGAAACTCATGATCCACTTCAATGACGTCTGTTAAAACTCTTATTGCTTTTATTTTTTCGCAGCTACAGACTGACAACGAAGAGAATTAAGGGCTCGTCAGCAGCTTCTAGTGTCTGATGTCTAAAAAATATAAATATAACTAACGCCGACAGGCAGAATGCACTATACGATAGCAAGAGTTAAACAAAATAAGACGTCTCACTCACTGATCCCCGGCTCTTTTAATTAGTATTTACTTTTGCACTGTATCATTATAATCGTTCCTGTTCTTAGTATTATAATTAACCCTCATCTTTTGTTGAGATCACATTTAATAGCCTTAAATGTTTTCTTTGTTCTGACTTAATTAAAACGGAGTAGACAGAAAATAAAGGTTTATCCCTGTACTTTGCCATGATATATATAGGTAAGCACATTTGAGAAAGAAAAGGTGAAATCCTTAAATCACAGATGTAATTATTCGATCAAGTATTAAAATATTTCATTTATTAATACTTTACAACATTTTTTGGAGCTCAAAAGTAACGAGTTTGCTACGAGAAAAGACGCCATCAGTGATTCAATTATCTAAGGTGGTTACTTTTCAAATTCTGAGCGTAGTGTTAGCCTGAGTTCAATCCGAACTAAAGACTCATCATAATTAATAATAATTAAAAAAATAATCTCGAGTGAAATCTTTATAACCAATTTGAACTAAATAATTTTGAGAGATACTGTGGGAGGATCGCATAAGAGATCTGTTCGAGAATCATCCCCACTTAGAATCGCCATCAAAATGCGATGACAAATTGCGTAAGGCAGCTCACGTATTTACATGAATTCATCTTCTATTCATTGCCATTTGACGTCCATGAACCCCTCCATTGAATAAGGTGATAACAAACCCACTGTGGTAGATCAGGTTGAATTTGCTCTGCTGCACCAAACATTCAAAGGTGTCAATCTGGAGCTCATCAGAGAGGCTGAGAGACACGGCGCAGATCAGTCACCGGCACACCAACACACAGACACACACGGGACACTCCGAGGTGAGCATTGCATGTATCAAGGTCAGCATTAAAGATCCTCTTGAGTGCTGAGGCAACAACAGCGAGATAAACACATCTGGACCTGCTGCCGAAAAAGCATTTTCTTTTAACAGCAGCATCCCTCCCTCGTGAACACATCTTCAAGGTCCGGACAGGCGATCAGGAAAAAGTTGTCTTAGTCACAGTACAGTGCAATAATAAAACATTTCTTAAAACATATAGTTGTCCAGTCTGTATCATTCCTAAGCAATCTTCCAGTTATAGAGGCGCAATCCCAGTTACTAACATATTTACCGTGTAGCCCCCCCCCCCCCCCCCCCCCCCCCCCCCCCCCCACACACACACACACACTCAAAGTAAGAACACATTCCACCTTATTAATTTAATAATTAAAATTTTAAATCGCTAAACCCGCCATCAACAACTACAATAACAGTTGAAATCGTCACTCAAATATTTTTTTTTTGTTATAGACATAAAACAAGATGTCCATTTCCATTTGATAGATCTTTACTGGTGTTCTCGCCTTCCTCGCTCTCGGTCCACGGTGGGATTTGCTGTTAAATGGAAAAGAAAAAGAAAAAGAAAAACAGACTCTTTTGGGTCACAATTTACAATGGGTGGACGTGGGACCCGAACCCACGAAAGCCTTATTATGGAGCGGCAACGCTACCGCTACACCACTACTGCTCTTGTCAGTATGTATGTATGTATGTATGTATGTATGTATGTATGTATGTATGTATGTATGTATGTATGTATGTATGTATGTATGTATGTATGTATGTATGTATGTATGTATGTATGTATGTATGTATGTATGTATGTATGTATGTATGTATGTATGTATGTATGTATGTAATGAAGACAAAAACAATTCTATATAGATGTATACTATATGACATACGTTCAGTGTTGCATGAAAATGTTGCATGAGGTGAAGAATGGATACTTATGAGAGTATTATAGTGAGAGATGTGTCGTCAACCCGTATTACTAAAGCTCTTCTTTGCAGTATTATGCATTCTACAAGTCGGCATTTATATGATGTATAATTTATAATTTTATTTTTTACCAAAGTATTATCGGGCACAATCATTTAACATGTATGGATGATCCACAAACATTCATTTCAATGGGAGTTCTGTCGAGTTTTTGAACTCTGTTGATGCCATATGTACTTCAAACTGGAGCCCATCAGCACCAAGCAGACATGCACACTGGAATCATCAAGCTTGGTTAGAAGCACTGAGCAGACATGCGTACTAAGATTGCATCATGACGGGGCTCCGAAGCCTCAGTCATGCGTAGTACTGAGATTGGATCATGATAGGGCTTCGAAGTCTCATTGACCTCTATATTTTGAGAGTCTATCTGACACTTAACTCTCTAGTTATATTTTGTAATTCGTATTGACATTACACACTTCACTTAATATAGTTAAACTACAATTCAGGTAGTTGCTGAGAAGTAATCATTGTTCTTGTGGTTTGCTGTGATTTCCTTTGTCTGATACATAGTGTTAAAGATATATTGTCATATATCAACTTTATATATATAAAAAGATTAGGTAAATCGTGCAACCTTTTTATGGAACGCTTAATTTTGTTCAAAACCGTATGTCATATAGTATACATCTATAAATACAGTATAATTTTTTCGTCTTCATTAGGAGAATACAACAATGATACTCTCCTGTCAATTAAACCAATTTAACGTGTATATGTCAAACAACATATTTCCACATCCGCCGCAGTAAGAACAGTAGTAGTAGTTCAGTTGTGCGAAGCTCGTTGATTATCCTGATTAGGTGGCTCAATGGTATCGCAACTGTCTCTCAGTAAAAACACCAGGGGTTTGCGTTGTCGATCCTCCACTTGTTAAAGGTTTTTTTCAATTCCTCCATTTAACAATATTTTCAGCTTGGACAGATAGTGAGCGAATCGAGCTGTCGAGGGAAGGTTGGGCCGCCGTAGACGGGCAGTGGGCACACGTCCCTAATTATATTGTGTATGTAAAGAGTTTCACTGTAAAACATAATAAGCTTCATATTTGTGTGTTTGGAGACCCTGGTGTCGTACTGAATTTGTATTGTAGAAAAACAAACTACTGTCCAGCATTCCTAAATGTGTCTTTTCGTTTCTGATCGCTATACGGCACTTCCAATTTAAGACAATTCGTTATAAACAGTTTCAGCCAATCAGCGCCTTCTAAACATACAGAATGACAGTGTGACCCTTTATTGTAGCGGCGCAGCATCTTCGTACAGTCAGTCATTGTCCTGTTAGACTATTTACTGTTAAGTGCTGCTTGAGGTAGCGTTTATAGTACAACAGGTAGCCTACGTAGTTCTTAAATTGGTATTGAAATGCACACACAAGTCTCCTAAATTATTTATTGAAATGCCTACATTTACAGTGTCCGTTTTAGAAAATCGTAGTTTTTACTTGTTCCCGTTATTAGGAATTACAGTTTCTCAGTGTCACATATTATTCGTTACTACTCGCGAGTCCCGCATCATTGAGATTCTGATTTATATTCGGTATAAGCAATTTTTTTAAAAGGAGCGTTAATTGAACTGACTATAGCAGACTTGTCATCTTCTTAAAATGACTTTATTGATTTGATATTGACAATTAATCATAAGGTCAGAAATCAAGGAGGATATGAGTTTGCATGGACTGTGCTGTTTCTTTGTTTTCGTGACATCGCGTCAGTAGAGAGTGCGTGACGTTAACAATGCATTCTGTCCTAAATGACAGCGCATACGCTTTTTGATATTTCCTAAAGGCTAATGTGTCTCAGTTTGCTCATTAATATATTTTGACAGTGTATTTTAGTGAGAATGATTATAAACATATTACCCATGTTCATTTCCCATGTAGATATGTAACGTTTGGTGAGAATAAATAAAAAGTAACAACACATATAATAGTTATGTTGCATTTTTATGATTAAAAAAATTAATCGTTTATCTAAAATGTTCTACTTATACAGTCGATTTATTCTACTTCTGAAGGTGTACATTGTCGGTATTCTCCATTGCATTTGCCGCCCCAGTGTAACGTGTGCCAGTGCAACTGAAGGGTGACAGACGAGCTCACGTAATGGGTGACAAGGCACATCCTCACCCTGATGCCGAGGCTCTTGTCATGAATATTCCCATCTTGTGCTTTTTCTCGTTCCTGCCAGTTTACTATTATTATTGGACACGTATGTAGAGGGAATGTGTGTCTTATTTTATGTTTATGAAAGGAAGGACGGTAAAGCCTTGAATGAAACTGAGTGTTGATACTTTGGGTAACACAACAGGTGAGGAGCAGGGAACGTTAAATGTGACAGTGACTGCGGGGGATTGTGGAACTGAAGATGGTTTAAGAATACAGAAACGACAAAAGCTTAGTCTTTCAATAATTCTGTTTACATCAATGATTTATCTGTTGTTTTGCAGTTCGGAAGATTACTTATTTACCCCCCAGCGCAGACTTTGATAAAATGCATTCACATGGAAAGGATGTTGCTGACAAAGTCAGGTGTTTTTTTGAAAGTTTGGCTCCAGATGTGCTTATCCAGCTGTTCCTTCTTGTCAGTACTTGAGTGATCTTTATGTTCACCTCTGGATGAATTCGCAAAGTTTCTTTGCAACGTTTTTGTCTCATTAACGCAGAACTCCCGAAGCTTTCCTAAAATTGCAGAAGACAGTTGTGATTAGTTATGCAGCACACGCTTTTACTCACATTGCTTTTCGGAAATCAATAATACAAATCAGCTACAGATCTGGGAATCACTGAATAGTAAAAACGTTTAATGAGAGTGTCTTGCGCATATACTGGTGTAATGACCACGTCGGCTTTAGTGAAGCGTTTCTTAGCCTCTCTGATATGATCGACATGGCGTAGAGTAGATTCTGGATTGTTATAATACGTGCTACCTTACACAAAATATGCTCATTAATTTGTTACAGATTCTAGGTGAACACGATTCCACACCAAAGAAAAGGGTCCCCATATAAATCGTTCATAATGTCTCCAAAATATATTTGTTAACTTTCAGACAAGTACTACTTAACTGTTTTATACAAAATCTTTATTTCAACATATGCGAGCCCCAATTAGTATTTGAACTCGGGTTAGCGAACCTTATCGCTGTAGCAAGAACAACTGCTTTTACGCTTTGAGCCAAAGCACTCCTCCCTGCATGGAGTTTGCATGTTCTCCCCGTGGGTTTCCTCCGGGCGCTCCGGTTTCCTCCCACAGTCCAAAGACATGCAGGTTAGGTGGATTGCCGATTCTAAATTGGCCCTAGTGTGTGCTTGGTGTGTGGGTGTGTTTGTGTGTGTGTGTCCTGCGGTGGGTTGGCACCCTGCCCAGGATTGTTTCCTGCCTTGTGCCCTGTATTGGCTGGGATTGGCTCCAGCAGACCCCCGTGACCCTGTGTTCGGATTCAGCGGGTTGGAAAATGGATGGATGGCACTTTAGCAAATTAGAGAGTGACCAAATCGACTGCTGACTGCGCAGATATAATGACGTCATTACGCTAGTGTGACTCAAAATCACGCATTTGAAGCAAGCGGCGCTTCGATCTCCAGTGCTTCTAAAGCTCGACAGTGTCGAAACCTGAGTATCGAGCGGCCCATCACTAATGTCCAACTCCGATCAAAGACAAAGATTAAAAGTACCTGTTGAGTCTTTTTCAAGTTGTCGTTGCTTTCTTTCGTCGCAGTCCGATTTCAAGTGTAGAACACGCAGACTTTCTTTTTAATCCCGGGCAATTTTCAAGCTTTCAATCTTAGGCAGGTTTCAATTGTAGGAAGGTTTTAAACTTTAGTGAAGCTGACGAAGCATAAGGCGAGATCAAGCACGGGTAAAATACGTGTTGAAAGAAATCTCTCAGTCAAAAAGTTTGTTTTAAAATTATTTAGTGAAAGTTAAAAGCAAATAATCCATACAAGAATAAAGAAAAAATAGTAGAATAAAAGGCAAAAAAAAAAAAAAAAAAGGAAAAACGTATCTTCTCTAAAGTGAGCTTTTTTTGAGAAACTTTAGTTGTTTCTGTACGTAAAAGTTCTTTACATCTTCTTTCTATACTTAAAGGTTCTTAATTTCTTCTTCTGTACGCCTTAAGCATACGGTACAGTATTATATTTATGAATCTTATAGAACTAGGAAAATGGCTCTTACAGAAAGAATTATGAAAATATTATTAAATTACTTGAAGAAGTGATTTATTACTTGATCAACTGATAACTAAAAAAATATTGAATTTATAGTTCAGAATAAATGTTTGATTTTTTTTAATGAACTGAAACTTTAATAGTTGACTCCCTCATTTACAATTATAAATCTATTTTGAAACAGCGGGTGCTAATAATATTTTCCATTAAAATATTACAAAGCAGTACTGACTCACACTTATGACGGACTGTAACTGGATGTACAAAATTTCTTGTTTAACCAAGCTGCTGAAAGAAGAATTGGATATAACATCTCACACAGAAAATGTGGAATTGTAATTTTGATTTTGAATACATTCTCTTAGTTACAGTGAATTAGGATTACAAATAAATAAGGAAAGGAACAACATTTATAATGAACTGTCTACTTGCCAAGAAGATAAAGCTGAATTAAAAAGATGAAGTGAAAAAGCCAAGTTGGACATACATTGACTATTATCAACAATATCTATGTTGTTTACTGCCAAAATGGAAGTGAATATTCTGGGGAAAAAAGTGTGCACACTACTTCTACAAATGCTGATTGGTATATGGCTTTCAGTTTTAACCAAAATAATAAGGATATAGGGATTTTCAAATTTTAGGAGCCAAACATTTTCAAAATTTTATAAATTCTTCCCAGACAGTCCATGGAGCATTAAAAATAAAAATGGTTGACAGCCCTAGATGGAAATTCAATTGTACAAATCATTTCACTCCTCACTATTTAACACTAATGTCACAAAATGTGTCTGAAATTTACAAAAAATAATCCTCATGATTAAAGAGTGGTCTGCGAGCCCAAAGAGCTAACTGCTGCCTGTGAGCTCAATGGCTTGACTGACTCTAAAGAACTGGAGGGCCCGTCAGTGTCTCTCGTGTTCTGTTGTCACCCCAGTAGAGAGGACATTGAATGTCACAATGTTATCAGCTCTGTGCCACAGACCTGTGATGTTACATGACATTACATGACAATTGGACTTGATGTATTACTGAGATTGAGATGTGCTGGTGTCATCATTGGGAACGAAAGAGAAGTGGCTGAGAGTTTTGTGTTCTGAGGTGTGAGAGTTAATTAAAACATACATTTTGCTTCTAAAAACTGTATTTTCTTGTTGCTGAGAAGGAGCCATGCAGGAATTATTAAAGCGTTTTTCCCTTTAGAAGGGTTTCTTGCATTTTGTTTGCCTGCACTGCTGAGAGTTATGGGAAGCCTTTGGAAAAGTCACTTGTACTTATTTGTATTCAAACTACTGTAGTGTTGGAGAGGCAGGGTAGTAAGCAGCACAAGCTGACATCTGCATCTCTGTAAGTGAATAACTGGCGTTGTAGCCATGAATAGTTAAAGGTAACACAAACAGAGATTACTTAGTGGTGAAAAAGGCAAACAGCTGACTTCAAAACAGTAAAGAGAAAGGCTCAGTGGTACGTAGGCAGGCAGACAGCATTAAGACGTCGATCAGACACAAACGGCTGTAGCAGCTACTCTTTTTTTCTTGTCCAACACCTTTCAATTTTCTAAGAACTTTAAATTTGAATGGTTGTACAGATTCACTGAAAAGAACAGCATTGTTTGAGTATTTAGCTCAAAAAACATCAACATCACTTTTCTTCATGAAATGCACACTGAGGCTACTAACCAGTCAGAATGGCACAGGGAGTGGGCAGGGTGGCATTTCTAAGTCATGTCTTTAATCTTAGTGTGGGGTTTTCTAAACGTTTTGTGCAGGACTTGGTTGAGTGTACCAAATTAATTCAAGGAAAGCTACTAAAGGGAGAAGCCCACAATGTTGAGATGAAGTGGATGTTTGTCAATGTGTAACCCCTAATGCAGGGACAGAGAGACTCCATTGCTTTTCTATCTCACATGATGTGCTGGTGCAGTGTGAGGATGAGGAGCTGGTGTTTGTGGGTGTTACTTTAACTGTACTGAGAATGTGCAGCTGGACAGGAATGAGCACTATGGCTCTGTCAAGGCGCTTGTGTCAGGGGTCACTAGAAATAATTTTAATGATGTTTGGATGGCATTGCATCCTGGTCTGAGGCAGTAAACATGGGTGAAGATCTCTGCAGGGCTGTTCTCTATGGTCAGACATGACAGGTTTTACAGTACATACAGAAACATCACAGGAACCTCATAGTTAACATTCTTCTGACCGGCTTTTCTGATCACTTGCTTGTGTCTCTTCACATTTTTGTTCTGCTTTCACATTCTGACAAGTCTTACTGGTACTTAAATACCAAACTGCTGAAAGACCTACATTAAATCAAATATTTTTGTTATTTCTGGGATTGATGGAAATGCACAAAACAGAATTTCTCTTCTTTGCACCAGTGGTGGAACTGTTCTAAAACTGAAATCTGGGTACAGCATCAACAATACTCAGAACAGACCACGAGGAAAGTGAACACGGCCAGAGAAGACCTGGGGCCTCATGTATAAATGGTGCGTACACACAGAAATGTTGCGTAAGAACGCTTCCACATTCAAATCGTGAAGTATAAAACCTAAACTTGGCGTAAAGCCACGCACATTTCCACGGTAACTCAAACCCTGGTGTACGCAAGTTCTCCGCTCGGTTTTGCAGACTGGCGGCACCCAGCGTCAAAGCAGTGCTACTGTTCCTGTGTGGTTACACTTTCTTAGATCCACATCCACAACAGTGGCTCAAGTGCTCCTTGTAGAACTGTTTGTACTTGCAAGTTACCGTGAGGTAATTGTATTTATGATACAGTTATAATATTGCACAACCTGAGCCACGTCATAAAGCGCATACAGTATTTACATATGATGACAATATCATTTTTAAGATGAAATGCAGCAAAATATGTTGATTATATTATATAGATAAAACTTTAACTACACGGTGCCGAAGTGTAGCGAGCTTGAGCTTCATTCACGGTTTGTTCCTGCCTGTATTCTTGCTGGGACTGGCGCAACACTGGAAGGAAAGATGGATAGAATAATTTAACATTACGAAGATATTTTGATGTTCCTTAAAAGTTTTGAAGAATCGGCGTTCTAAGCTTACAAACGGCTTAACGTCTATTACAGAGCTGATTGTGTGGCGATTGGGTATTTGGAGAAAGAAAAGTAAGGACAGGAATTGGGGGTTAGTACGTTTGAAAGAGATAGTACTTCTGTAATAAAGCATTTCATTGAAGGTCGCGCATGGCGCAGCAAGCATCTTGCTGTAAGACATGAACAATCACTGCACCACCGTGTTCCCATGTTTAATAGCATGCTTTAACTCATATCATCATGAAAATTATATCACGTATACAGTAATCCCTCCTCCATCACGGGGGTTGCGTTCCAGAGCCACCCGCGAAATAAGAAAATCTGCGAAGTAGAAACCATATGTCCATCCATCCATCCATTTTCCAACCCGCTGAATCCGAACACAGGGGTCTGCTGGAGCCAATCCCAGCCAACAAGGCAGGGAACCAATCCTGGGCAGGGTGCCAACCCACCGCAGGACACACACAAACACACCCACACATCAAGCACACACTAGGGCCAATTCAGGATTGCCAATCCACCTAACCTGCATGTCTTTGGACTGTGGGAGGAAACCGGAGCGCCCGGAGGAAACCCACGCAGACACGGGGAGAACATGCAAACTCCACGCAGGGAGGACCCGGGAATCGAACCCGGGTCCCCAGGTCTCCCAACTGCGAGGCAGCAGCGCTACCCACTGCGCCACCGTGCCGCCCAACCATGTTTATATGGTTATTTTTATATTGTCATGCTTGGGTCACAGATTTGCGCAGAAACACAGGAGGTTGTAGAGAGACAGGAACGTTATTCAAACACTGCAAACAAACACTTGTCTCTTTTTCAAAAGTTTAAACTGTGCTCCATGACAAGACAGAGATGACAGTTCCGTCTCACAATTAAAAGAATGCAAACATACCTTCCTCTTCAAAGGAGTGCGTATCAGGAGCAGATCATGTCAGAGAGATAGAGAAAAGCAAACAAATCAATAGGGCTGTTTGACTTTTAAGTATGCGAAGCACCGCGGAACAAAGCTGTTGAAGGTGGCAGCTCACACCCCCTCCGTCAGGAGCAGACAAAGAGAGAGATAGAGAGAGAGACAGAGTTTGTTTTTCAATCAAAAATCAATACGTGCCCTTCGAGCTTTTAAGTATGAGAAGCACCGTGCAGCATGTCGCTTAAAGGAAGCAGCAGCACAGAAGGGAGCAAAGTGAAGATAATCTTTCAGCATTTTTTGACGAGCGTCCCTATCATCTAGGTGTGTGAACAGCCCCCCTGCTCAATCCCCATACGTCAGGATCAGAGACAGTCAGCGCAAGAGAGAGAGAGAGAAAGTAAGTTGGGTAGCTTCTCGGCCATCAGCCAATAGCGTCCCTTGTATGAAATCAACTGGGCAAACCAACTGAGGAAGCAAGTACCAGAAATTAAAAGACCCATTGTCCGCAGAAATCCGTGAACCAGCAAAAAATCCGCGATATATATTTAAATATGCTTACATATAAAATCCACGATGGAGTGAAGCCGCGAAAGGCGAAGCGTGATATAGCGAGGGATCACTGTACTTGTCAGTGTTTTAATTACGAACATAATGGATTCTGTGTCCTGTCGGAGGAAGAGCACGTAGTGATTCAGGCACATAGAGCACATAGAAGATCAAATACAAAACAAAGCATTTAACGTGCTACTTTAGTTGCGATGGGATTTGAGAAACTAGTAAATTAAACGATTTTAAGATGAAGTTTATGATGTTCTACTTTAATGACAAAATAAACTACGTGATTAAAGTGGAAAATTCGAGATTAAAGTTGACATTTCGTGCTTTTTTCACTGTGTGCCTTTTTTTTCACTGTACCCTAATGAGCTTTCATATGACACTCAGACGGTGGGCTACGAGTTGCCTTTTCACGCCAACTTTGATATGTGACAACTTTTTATTTCGGGGCACTGTGCGACTTTGTGAACTTGAGCTTTCGAGTTTCTCCGACACGCTATGTCACTCAATCAACTTCCTTTTGTTGCTTATATAACTGTTTAAACCAACAAATAGTACATTTTTCTTTGCCTCCATTTGGTATTCACTGAAATTCTTCTATTTTTCCTCGTGCTTTTGCTATTGCCTTTTCACAGAACGCTGGGCTTAATGTTATGTTGATTTGCATATTGAAAGAGGCATAATTCTGGGAGGAGTTGGGGCGGGACAGCAAGCGCCTGCACATGCGTTTATTTCCACGCTGAGCGGGATTTATGTAGCAGAAGAACGTGGAAGTTGGCAAACACACAGATTCCTGCATCTGGATTTTTCTGTGCGTAAGCACATTTCGGCTTTTGTGCTTACGTCATGTTGTAGTGTGAATTCTACGCACTGCGTTATGTATGAGGCCCCTGGAGAGAGACATTGAGGAGCTTCATTCGGTTTTATGCACACATTTTAACATCACCACTTTTGAAAAGCTCAGAACTAAAAAACAAAGCAAAACCATTCCTGGTTAAAAAATGATAAAGGATGAGACCTGCAGGAGCCTCAAGCCATTGGACTTCAATGTGGTCTCGTGTTCACACTGCACCTCAGTGAAATGTCAGAATACAAGTGGCCATGGAACCTTTGTCTGTCTGTCTGTCTGTCTGTCTGTCTCTCCTCATGTCCTCACTTCTCTCTCTTCTTCTCCACAGCCTGTCTCTTTGTGGTCTCACCTCCGGATGTTGCTCAGCTCTCTCCTCAGCTCTTTCTGCTCCACACTCACGACTGACTGAACTGAACCTGAGCGGCAACAACATGGAGAACTCAGGAGTGGATCAGCTGTGTGAAGGGCTGAAGAGTGAAAACTGCAAATTAGAGAAACTGGAGTAAGTGAACAACAAGTGTGTGTCTGTGTGTGTGTGTGTGTGTGTGTGTGTGTGTGTGTGTGTGTGCGTGTGACTGTATGTTTGTGTGTGTCTGTGTATGAGTGTGTGTGTGTGTGTCTGTGTGCGTGTGTGTGCATGTGCGTGTGTGTGTGTGTGTGTTTCTTGTCACATTATGGCTCTGACTTTTCCACTCTCACAACACAAACGCTGTGTTTAATCAGGACAGACTGCAGTGTCCCTTATGGACAGACAGATGGACATGAGGTGACACAACTGCAGATTTCCTTTAATAATTCAATTCATAAAGACAGCATTGTGACCCTGAGCCCCTCCACCACACTGGTCACTCTCCTCATCCTCTCTGTCCAGACTGTTGTTTTATTTCCTGTCCCACAAGCCCACGCTGTCCATTCTTTATTTTAATCTCGTACTTGTTCCTGTCCTCCATTGTCACTTTCCCCCTCACACTCCTCTGATGTCCTCACTAAAGTTTGTTAAAATCACTAAAATAGAATAAGGAGGAGAAACACAGTCAGTGTGAGGAGAAGAGATGACTAAAGTGACAAAAGACAAAGAGGAGTGGACAGCTAGAGCTGGACTGGAGTGACAGATAGGGACAAAGAGAATAGAATAGCAAAGATAAGGAGAGACAAGAGAAGGAGATGAACAGATGGAAGAAAAGGACAAATAAAAGAGGAAGACAAGGCAGAGGATAAGGAGAAGGAGAGAGAGAAGAGGACAGACAGAGGAACAGGAGGAGAGGTGGACAGCAGCAGTAGAAATGACCAGCCAGCCATACACAGAAAGAGAAGGTGACAGGGAGGAGAGGATTAGGACTGAAGGCAGTGTGGACAGTAAGGTGGGAGATACAGGAAGTGACCACCATTATAGCCAAGTGGACTGAACAGGCCGACATCATTCTACAAGACATAACCCCCAGGTCTACACAGGACTTCAACATACCTGTATATCTGTCAGTGGGCTTAGTGACCGACAGGTGGACACACACATCATTTGCAGTAGACGTCAGAGACTCTGAGAGGATTCTGGGAAGGTGACCTCAGTGGGTGTGTCAGTGAGATACTCCAGTGTGAGGAGTGGCGCTCTCTTGTGTTTGTAACTCACACTTGTTGTAGGTAAGACAGGATCAAGCACTGATCAAACACGTGCTGAAAGAAACTTCTCAGTCCAAAAGTTTGTTTTAAAAGGTTTAGTGAAAATTCAAAGCAAACAATTCACACAAGAATAAAGAAAAAGGTTGTTACACACATAGAATAAAAAGCAAAAAACAATGGGAAAAATGTCTCTTCTGTAAGCATAGCCCTTTTTTGTTGTTGTTTTCTATACATAAAGATGCTTTACTTTCAAAATCACAGACCACAAAATCTTGTGGAGGATGAAGCAGAGAGCTGAAAAGAAATCACTGGGACATCTCTGTCCCTTCCACTGAAGACATCTTCTAGAAATGCTGACTTTTTTGTCAGATGGTGCAGAACCTTTAGTCTCTGGACACTTTGTACACCAGCTGCATGGTAGAAGGTACCTGGACAAACAGGTCATTTCTACCAGCCTGATCTTCTTCCACAGACTGATGTGCTCCTCCACACCAAATCTTTCAGTTTGCACTCATATTTTTCCTTTGTCATTATGTTTTCCGTGTCTCTGTGGAGTTTGTTCTTGAAATGTAACTCCATTGTCAGCATGTTTAGTGTCGTTCGGTGCTCGCCAGTGCTGGCCCAATGGACGTTTGCTCATTTTTTTGCTCTTTTAGGTAGTTCACTATTCTTAGATGGACAGCTTGGTTTAGTCACACTAGGATGGAGATCATGCTACTGTGGCCGATTTGCTCGTTTTATCAGGTCTCCGTCGACTGGCACAGCTTATCCTGCTGCTGACTCAGTGCTAATATCATCCCAGCTGACTCCATTACAATATCAATATCATATACAGTAAGACAATGTCTGAGCACCTGGTAGCTAAAATTGCAAAGCTCATGTCCAGATAACAGCATTTTTGCTGTTGCTTCAGCATTTCAGTTTGAACACAAGACCACCTTGCCAGCTTGTTAATATGTTTATATATTTTTATACAATCTTTTTGCTGTGTTGCATTCTTGCTCTGGTGGCACTGTATTTCTTGGCACTCTATCCTTGTGTGTGGATGGTATGACATTAACATTTACATTTATTTGTTTGGCATACACGTTTATGCAATGCGACTTACAAAGGAGGCTAACATAATCAAGTAACATCAGTCTATGGACTTTTTTAAGCAGGTGTAGCAGAACAGGAGACAAGTGAAGAACTATAAAGGTAGCAAAACAAAAAATGATCAATTAACAATATGACAGACATTCACAGAGCACAAAACATTCTTTCATAGTTTGGTGGATATTCACAGAACAGGAGGGTCTTCAATAATTTCTTAAACACATTGAGGGAGACATCAGTCCAGATGAAGATGGGCAGCTACTTTCACCAACTAGGAGCTCCACCTGAAAACCATCTGAATTGAGATTTGGCACAACACAGAGGTGGCATCATAAGACACTCTTCACTGGCAGACCTGCATGGGCGAGAAGGAGCACAGCACCTCACCAGTGTCTCCATATACTCAGGTGTTTACCCATTGATTACTCTGTTGGAAAGCATCAAGGATTTGAACTTAATGTATGCTGCTAAAGAGTATTAATTCATCTTTACTTTTAAATCTCCCCCCATTATTTTCTTAAACAATTTGTATGTTTTTCAAAACTGCCATTTTTTTCTTGCTCATGTTACAAAAGTGCCTTACCCATTGATTGTGTGAGAAAAAAGTTTCAGTTATCTCATGGAAGACACATGTTTTATTAATGACACATAATTATCTCAGTTGGCATCAACCTCCAAAATTCAGGTCATGTCAAGTCGGGGAGCATGCACTGGTACAGTGCGTTGCCGCACCCACTATATGACAAAACAACTCGGGATCCCGGTTGGCCACCACCCAGGCAGACACGTGGTCCAGTCCCACCCTCTGGAAATGACCCTCTAACTGCAGCAGCCAGGTGTTACATGGGCGTCCCCTTGGCCTGGTCCAGCCACTCGGGTCCTCAACACCATCAGGTAATCATGCCACATGGCTGTAGTGCAGTAATTGATGCTCCCTCACAATGCAGGTAATGTGCCACATTCAGGACTCCATGAGCAACAGCTCATTCGACACAAAGTCAAACCAGCGGCACCCCAGGGTTCTCCCAAGAGACACACTACCAAAGGAGTCCAGTCTTTATCTCAGGTCACTGGATAGCGTCCATGTCTCACAACCATAAAGCAAGACAGGAACCACCAGGATTCTAAAGACTTGACCTTCGTCCCTTTGCATAGATATTGGGAGCGCCACACACCCCTTTCCAGTGACCTCATGAACCCCCATGCTCTCCCAATCTGTCTACTGACTTCATAGGAGGAGTCACCAGAGACCTGAATGTCACTGCCAAGGTAAGTAAACCTCTCGATGAGGTCGACGCTCTCTCCGCAGACAGACACACTGCTGATGGCTGTGCCCAAGAGGTCATTAAAGGCCTGGATCTTTGGCTTTTATCAGGAAACTGCAACACCAGAAACTCCTCACTCAGTCCCTTTAGAGCCCCCATTGACTCTGTGAAGATCACAGCACTGTCAGCAAAGTCAAGATCAGTGAATCTTTCTTCACCAACAGATGCACCACAGCCACTGGACCTCATGACTTTGCCCAACACCCAGCCAAAGCAAGGATTGAACAGAGTATGAGCAGAACACACTCCTGACGAACCCCAGAATCAACTGGGAAAAACGCAGAAGTCCTGCCTCCTCTCTGCACAGCACTCACAGTACCAGTGTACAGGCCAGCCATGATATACGTCAACCTTGGTGGGATGTCCCACAGGGCAGCTTGAACAACTGAGTCAAAAGCCTTATGAAAATCGTCAAAGGCTGAAAGAAAAAAAATCCACCGATATTTGTGTTTGCTCTTGGTAGACTTCTTAGGCGTAAAACCAGACTGCGCTGGTTGCTGGCAGGTGAGCAAGTGATCACAGATCTTATTGAGGACAACCCTAGCAAGGATCTTACCCAGCACGGAGAGCAGTGTTATCTCCCTGTAGTTGCCGCAATCAAGGCAATCACCCTTCCCTTTCCAGATAGAGATGACAGTCCCGTTTTTCAGTCAGTTAGGATGACACCCGTCTCACAAATGGAAGCAAAGATTGCTTGCAAAGTCAGGAGGACAGCCTTACCACCAGCCTGGAGAAATTCACCCCGGATACCACAGATCCCTGCAGCCTTCTCCACCCTCAGCTGGTTCACCACCTGTGTAATCTCAGTGAGGCTTGGGGATTCACAGCTAATTGGAGGATTGCCCTCAAGAACTGTAGACCAGAGATATCCAACGTCCCAGCTGGAGGATCAGCTTTGAACAGCTGCTCAAAGTAGCGAGCCCGGTGATTGCCAATCGTAATTTTCCAAAAAATGCCCTAAAGGATGTCAGCTGTCTGGTCGACTTATAATGAAGAATGAAGAATGAAAGATGTCTGAATTTTGATTTTTATTTTACTTGTGATCCACAAAACCAATTGTGATTTTCTACAAAAATGTGCTAAACACTTGTATTCATTCAAGAGTTGTGTCAGTCCAGGGGCAAGTGTGCAGTAAGACCCCTGTTAGGCCTGTGCACCTGAGCACTCCATCTGGTAAATCCTAAACAGTAAAAAACGGTATAGTTCAGGGAACAGTAAAAAAAAAAAAAGAAAACCATCAATGCTGCAGATAATTATTTTATTTGTGTGCAGTTGTACTGATTAATTCAGTGTGACTCCTCAGACTGTATGGCTAATTTATTAGGTACACTCCATTGTTATGTAACCAGTCTGCTCCTCCAAAGAGCCAATAATTTGCCAGACATTCAACAGATAGGCCATGTAGACTTAGTCAAGGAGTCTAACTGTGGTTTGAATGGCCAAATTGTGTGATGTAAGTGACTTTGACCAATGTTACTGTCCAAGCCTGACCAGGGAGTTTCAGAATCTCAGAATGAGCAGCCATCCTGGGATTATCAATGACATGGTGACAAACTGAAAACATCCAGTGATTGGCAGTTCTTTAGCTGAAAACACCACAATTAAGGAGAGAGGTGAGAAGAGGATAGCTAGATAAATTCAAGACAACAGAACAGACACAGACACTCAAATATCAGCTCTTTATAAAAGTGTTGAGAAGAACACGAAACACATCAGAGCATGAGGTGTAGGCTGGGGTGTGCTTCTCTCAGCTATGAAAAGGACGATGAGACCACTTTGGGTGTTTGATCAGAAAAGCTGGGTGACTAAAGATGATAGTGGACTGCGACTGAAACATAAACTGTGACTGTCCATAGACAGATGATTGAATGTGAGTCTGCAATCAGAGATCTGAGTTAAACAAACATCAGAAACGTCACTCACTGGAATGAACAATTGACTGACTGGTCAGCAGAGACACATGGCATAATGGGAAACAGGAGGGGTGGGAGAAAAAAAGCAGATGGGAATGGAGGAAAAGAAAAAGGGAGAACTGAGACATGGAAATAAATAGGAGGAGAGCAGTGACAGGGCATCACCACCAGAGGGCAAAGCAGAGAACTTGGAAACCTGATGGTGACTTGGTAGACACTGAGATGTCTTATGAGGTGTCCTGCACAAAACTGAGTGGGAGATGAAAACATTTAATCTGTCACCTTGGAAAGAAGTTCCTCAATCACAAGAACACCAGTAATAATAATACCTTTATTATTATTAACAGTAATAATAATTGATACCCCCAAAACCTTACATTGTCACTGTGTTACTCATGTTCATCCTTTGTCTCCTGATTTTTGTGTGTGACGACTTAGTCTGTGTGACTGACGGCCTTTGCTATAAATTTGCTATAATTTTAACCCAAGTCTATTAATTTTAACATTTTTAACATTTTGTATAAATATTTCTGGTATTATTTGTAAAAGTTTGCAAAGACCCCTCCATCTTTAATCCACCCCTTTAATGTCCACTGGCTTGACTTGACTTTTATAAACAGACATTATTTATAAGGCAGGACATAAAGAACTGAGCTGCTGTTGTGACAAATTCAAACTGCGAGGACACAAACATGTCACTCCTGTGACCCCCACTCGTCCTGTGAAGTCAGCTGATAAAGTGCTGCTGATTTCCTTTGATGTCATTTAGGTCAAATCACTTATGGGCAGAGCTGGAAATGGACAGCAGTGGTCAGCAGTCATGGGGGTCTCGTCACAGTCCACTCAGACCACCTTTGTGCCCACTGGACTGGACTTTGGGACACTGACAGTCCATTTAACTCTTTGAGGGCTGAATATTTTTCCAGTTTTCTGAAAAGCACACAAAGCAATTGTTTCACACATAAATCAATATGAAACATCTGTTGCTGCATGCCGTGACTGCTGTCATTGCCCGTTCGGCGTCTCTGGCAGCGGCGGCTGCACGGGGACAGGTCAATGACCAGCAGGAATACGTGGTGGCGGTGGTGTGTGATGCAATCTGGTTTGTACCTCTGGTCATCATAAGAGGCTGTCCCCCCCAGGTGAATGTTGGCGTAGGTGCATTAGCTACACGGACATGTTCAGCACCGCACAATCAGGTGACGCCAGCCCCTCACGTTCGTTTTCGATCTCCAGATCACTTACATCACCTCACAGTCTGACTCAGCCATATGATATGCAAAACGTCGTCCACAGAGTGTTTTTGCTTTGCACATTTGCTTTGGTCTTTCACCAGATGTCAATGCCATTTGAGGGGCTGTTTGCTCTTTGCTACTCACGCACGTGTAGGAAACCTCGGTCAAATCAACGATGCTAACTTTAGTCGAACTAAAACAGATCGGCGAGTTTTGTCACTGTTTACAGCTGATTATCACCCTCTACCCTGGAATTTCAACAAAAGTCAACATCCGCCCTGAAAGAGTTAAAGCTCGTCCTCCTGCTTTATTACAAATAGTAGTAGAAGGAATAAGAAAACTGAGCTCAGCGCCACTGAGGTGTTTAGTGGACAAAGGTCAGCTGGTCAGTGTCACCGGTCAGTATGTGAGGTCTGAGTGGCTGAGGACAGAAGTGTCACATGTCAGTCTTGTCCTCCATGTCCATTATGTCATCACCCAGTGTTTGTCCTTTTAAGCCAACAGAGTGTCATCATCATCATCTAATTACTGTGACATGAAGAGAGTCCATCGTAACAAGCAGCTGAGTGTTAAGCTCTGCAGTGAGCAGAATGTCTAACAGTTGCCTTTACATGACGTCCTACAAATCAGACAAAATGTCTACATATCCTAAGTCCTGAATGACACAGAGATCTCCCACTTTATCACTCCCCCCCATTGTCACCTTCTACAAGTCCATGTGGCCCCTCAAGTGCAGGACGCTGTCAGTCTCATTTCTTTGAGGTTCATCTCCAATGTTAATGTCCGTGTGTCTGTTTCAATGACTTCTCACCTGTCACTACAGCATGAAGGCAGGAGACCCTGTTAGATGTTTGGTGACTTACTTATAAAAACAGCGGTGGTCTCGGGTTCAAACAGGCTCAGTAAAAAGTAAAATGCCAGCAGTCATTGAGCCTTAGAGCTCTGTGGCCTTCTGTCTGTCTGTCTGTCTGTCCCTCCTCGTGTCCTCACTTCTCTTTCTTTATATCCACAGCCTGTGTTATTGTGGTCTCACCTCCAGATGTTCATCATCTCTCTCCTCAGTCCTCTCTTCTCCACACTCACAGCTGACTGAACTGGACCTGAGAAACAACAGAGTGGGAGATTCAGGAGCTCATCAGCTGTGTGAGGGTCTGTGGACCCCAAACTGTAAATTAAAGACATTGGAGTAAGTAAACAGGGTGAGGTGTGTGGGGTTATGAAGTCACAGCTGACCACCTGATGGACGGACTGATCACAGGACACCACATGCACTGACTGAAGTAAGGAGAAGGACAGGCAGTGGGACGAGAAGGACAAAGAGCAGTGGACAAGGGGAGCTGGATGGAGGTGACAGACAGGGAGGACAAGAAAGATAATGAGAGATGACAGAAGGAGAACAACAAAGAGGAGGAGTGTGAGATGAGCTGAGAAAAGGAAGAGCAGAAAAGGTGGACAGACAGAGGGACAAGGACACAGGGAGGAGAGGTGACAGGATCAGGACAGCAGTCAGAGTGGACAGGAGGAGAGGGTGGACAGGGTTATGGGGGTCACTTGGAACTAACAAGACAGAGAAGAGCCAATGTCAGTGGACAGGGTGGTGAGGGCACAACAAGAAGAAACAAGAGGACAGAAAATGAGAGAAGACAGGAGAGTGAGGACGAGTGGGAAAGAAAATAATAAAGAGAGAGAGTGAACATTAATTAAGAGAGCAGGACACAGGAAGTGACCACAGAAGAGTCAACACCATGTCACCTGGACACACCACCTTCTGTTGCGATTGCTCTAACAGCACAATATAACAAAGGGGTGAGGCCTCTAGAATAGCCCACCAAACAAATGTCACCCCCAGGCAGGCCCACCTCAGACAAACACGAGGCTTCAGGCCTGACTAGGCTTCAGAAAGGAGCTCAGGCTTTTAAATTCAAAATAAAATCAAAAAGAGTCTTAGAGGCGTGAAGTGTGTCTGACCAGAGGGAGAACCGTGAAAACTCCATCTGGAGCAGAGACAAGTCCACAAGTGGTCTTCATAAAAGACGAGGTTTATTAACAAAAGAGCCAAAGGGGCTGCCAAAGGCAATCCAAAGCTAACAACATTCAAAAAGCACAAACTGTAAGAGAATCAGAACTCAAGAGCCAAAGGTTCAAAGACAATAATCAGAAATAAAACAAAAGAGCAAAATACTCACAAAGACCACCAATCACCAGAGCAGTCAAATGAGCCGCAGCCTTTAGAGAGTTGGGGGGCAGGTGGTCCTGCGTCTTGGGATCAAACCACAAAATACAAGGAACATCAGAGAACTGCAAGACACACACAGAGATACTAAATAATAATGAAATAGAATAAAAATAACAGATAATACAGAATTAAACAAATAATAAATGAACTTAACAATGTTATAAAAACAATGAAAAAAATGAAGGAGAATAAATAAATAAAACTGTCAACAGGCGCCATGGATGACCCCCAGCCTGACTAGAACACCTTCACCGAGATGAGATGAAACCAAAAGGCCTTTAGAGGATGGTGACCTAACTGGACAGTGAACTGAGTGACCGGCAGGGTGACACACATGTCTTGTGACTTAGGGACACTGAAGAGAATTCTGGGACGTTGACCTGAGTGGGCGTGTCATTGTGATAGTACAGTGTGTGAGGTGGGGTCCTCTTATGTTTGTAACTCACACTTGTGTCCTTCACAGGCTGGGTGGTAATGTGATCAGTGAGAGTGAGATGAAGAACCTGAGGTCACTACGGGAGGAGCAGAACAGGACTGGACGGCAGATGAATATCTTCATATGGTGAAGACAGGACATGCTGATCAACTGACCCCAGTGATGGCGCTCCCTGTCCACTCCCTCTAAATTCCTTTCTTTATTATTTTATAATCCTCTCAGCTCTCCAATACATTTAATAAACTCTCCATGTCTTCTTCTCAGCCTGTGTGCTCCTTCTTTAAACTCACTTGTGTTTCTCCACCCTGTCACCCTGAACTTGTCACTAAACTCCACAAGTTCAGACAAGAGACCCCCGAGTTTTGCCAGACAAAGAACCACAGTGAGAACTGTCATCTGAAACCAGATGGCGTCAAAAAGCTCCCCGAGGGGAGAGAGCAGGATCAAACATGGGTGGACAGACCAGTTGTAGGGTGATGGAGAGTGAGGCTAATCCTGGCATTGGTGACAAATTCTGGACAGGCACCGGGCCATCACAGGTCAAGCTGATGGTGGTCTGAGCAGAAACTCATTAACCTACTGCTCCACAACATCATGTGGTGTTGTTTGAACCCGTGTCTGCTCCACTCCTTGTTCACTGCCTCATTTGCAAACAATTCATGTTATCTTCTGTTTGTGACTGAACAGACTCTACCATGTGCTGGTTAGGACTTCTGTGACACATTAACACACACAAAGCTCAGGTCTCTTTGTCTTCTTTGTCATTCCCACATCGTCACCTCACTGTCACCTTCACTCATGTCCTCTTTAGAGAGCAGTGGCCTGAACAAGTGAACCATTTAAAAAGAAATGAGAACAAAAGGAAAAGATAAGGAGAACTCAGGCCTGATCTTGTAGAAAGTGTGAGGGACTGGCGGCCCACCCAGGGTTGGATCTCATGTATTAAACCTGATGTCAAATGGCTCCAGTGCTCAGCGGCCTTAAACTGGACTGAGTGGGTTCAGAAAATGGAGGAATGGAGGACACCAAACACAACTGGTAAATAAGAAGGAGTGGAACTGGGATGAGAGTCCAATTACTGAGGGCCTGGATGTGTAGTGTGAGACCTCAGCTTGAAGGTGGGCTTCTCCAGGACAGCTAGACAAGGAGCAGAGTGTGGACAGATGGACTTGGAGTGTGACTCTCCATCATAGCCCCCCAACTGCTTCAGTTCAGGAAGGCATGAGGGAAACCTCCAGCACATTCCCCCCCATGATCCCCCCCAGCCCCCCCAGTGCAGGTAACATGGAGGGCACTTTGTGCAGTGCATGCAGAAGCAATGAGAAGTAGACCCCAGAGCTTCCATGGAGGACATGCTTTATCTTTTCACATTTGTTCTGTTCTGCTCTTCTGCTTTAACTGTTGAAATCAACTGAATATGCTGCCATTTTGAACCGCAGGTGTCTTTTTGCAAACTTTGCATTTTACTTCAGTTTGCTCGACATCCTCATATTTTTTACATTAATACGTGTTGACTGTGCACAAGTAACTGGGTGACTAAACTAGATAGATAGATAGATAGATAGATAGATAGATAGATAGATAGATAGATAGATAGATAGATAGATAGATAGATAGATAGATAGATAGACTATAGTGTTTGCTTGACTGTTTAAATGTAGAATTTGGTTTTTAAAATAATAATAATAATAATAATAATAATAATAATAATAGGGGCAGCACGGTGGCGCAGTGGGTAGCGCTGCTGCCTCGCAGTTGGGAGACCTGGGGACCTGGGTTCACTTCCCGGGTCCTCCCTGCATGGAGTTTGCATGTTCTCCCCGTGTCTGCGTGGGTTTCCTCCGGGCGCTCCGGTGTCCTCCCACAGTCCAAAGACATGCAGGTTAGGTGGATTGGCGATTCTAAATTGTCCCTAGTGTGTGCTTGGTGTGTGGGTGTGTTTGTGTGTGTCCTGCGGTGGGTTGGCACCCTGCCCAGGATTGGTTCCTGCCTTGTGCCCTGTGTTGGCTGGGATTGGCTCCAGCAGACCCCCGTGACCCTGTGTTCGGATTCAGCGGGTTGGAAAATGGATGGATGGATAATAATAATAATAATAATAACAATAATAATAATTAATAAATTAAACACTGAATATTGCTTTACAACTTTAATTTGATTTAAATGATTTAATAGAAAAAAATCCCCCAGCCCAGTTGGTAGGACATCGTAGAGTGCATTAGTGCCACCTACTGTGCTGGAGTCTGCTGTAAACTTCAACAAAGAAAAACAAAATCATGAAGTCCAAAGCCTTTTGACAACTCCAATAAGCTCTCTGGTTGGTCACTTTGTCTTCGCTGTTTTAAAATAAGTGTCACCGTAAACTGCTACTGTCCTAAGAATCTCAGTTTCTCAGATCAAATCTCCTCTCTGCTCCTGGTGCACAGCACGGCCCTCAATATACAGAATGTCCCGCTGTGTTAGATAAACACATTTTCTACAAACACTCGTGTCAAGCGTATTCACTCTGAATAAAGAGCCACTCAGTCCAGCGTGTCTAAGATATAATCGTGTTGTAATTCTTATCATTTCCTCCTTTCTCTTACTTCTCACACTCTTTCATTTCCCAGCACTCTCTCAGTTTCATGAGGATGTCTTCCTTTCTTTTCTTTATCCCCACTCTGTAGATGAACTGATTTTTTAATGATGGCTATTCACGTGTAGATTCATTTATTATGTTCAGATCACCAACGTTACAATATCATGTAGTATGTAACAATTCACTGTAAATAATGTTCATGTAAAATTACAGTAAGTTACTGCCAGTCAGTTTTGCCAGTAAAGTGCAGGTTTTTTTTACAGCATTCTTACTGAATGCTAGGTGGTACCCAGGCGGGACGCCCAGGAAGACAGGAGGAGGGCTCACACCTCTTCCAGACCACAAGGGGGCGACCGTCCTGGTTCCTTTGGGGGCCACGGGTACAGAGCTGGGAAGCTCAACCCTGTAGGGGCCCGTGGTCACCGCCAGGGGGCACCCCCATGCCTGGAGAACCCTGGACCCCAGCACTTCTGCCACACCAGGAAGTGCTGGGGGGAAGACGAGTGGGGACACCCAGAGTGCTTCCGGGTACGCAGCCGGCACTTTGTCCACACTGGGACGTGTTGGTGGGAGAGTGCCGGAACACACCTGGAGCACATCCGGGCGATCATAAAAGGGGCTGCCTCCCTCCGCTAGAGGGCTGGAATCGGGTGGAAGTTGGATGAGGTCTTGGAGGAGAGACAGGAGGCGTCCTGAAGAAGAGAGGCATTGTGTGGTTTGGCCTGGACTTTGGGGGAGTTTGGGGTTGTGTGGCATTTAAGACTGTACATAGTAGTGTAAATAAACGTGTGCTGGGTAAGAAAATGATGTCTGCCTGTCTGTGTCCGGGCTGTTCCCCACACTGTATATCACAATACTGTACTCAAATTTGGAACTTGTTACTGTTTTATTTTTATTACAGTAATTTATTGGCAGATTGTTCTCCAGTTACATATTATTTTTTACTGCAATACACTCTAAATGTACAGCTCATCACTGTAATCAAGTAATAAACAGCAATACTGTATTTTGTTTCAATTTGTAGTAAATTACAGATTTCTTTTTTATTTTGGACTAACAAGTTGACTTCAGTATTTTAGAATAAAAAGTGAATTTGTGCAGCTTTGATTGAATTTGAGTATCATGAAATAGAGTCAGAGTCAAATTGAAAATAAATTTGCACAATTTTTATTAATCAGATTAGTCTTTCAAGAATAAGTTTTTTATTAGTGAGAAATTCAGTACATCAATATCTCCACACAAAAACAAAGATAACAATTGAACTCCTCTCAGAAACATCACTTACTGAGGACCTTCACTTGGCAGAATGTTGACCTGCTCTCTTGTTATAAAGACATAAACATGAGGATACAAACAAACAAACAAACAGTCTAGTGGCTCTGAAAGGAGGTAGAGTGACGTCAGATAAAGTTCCACTGAAAGTCCACGAGTTTCCTCATCAAAGTGCACACATGAGGATTAAGTGATGTCTTCCCAGTCCACTTGCTAGTGACTGTCCCTTGATGAGCTCTGGAATCCCCGCTCTTGGTTAACAAAATGTGAAAGATGCCCGGACACAGACAGACAAGACACCAGATATATTCAAACTCACACATTTTATTTTTCTCCTCTACACAGTGCACAACCCACCAGCACTATTGCTCTCAGTCTTTTCCTTCTTTCTGCTTCTCTTCTTCTGTTTATGCCGCCCTCACTCTTCCACATACAAGCTCCATCCTCTTCCACCCGACTCCGGCTCCCTGAGTTTATACTGTACACGGATATGCTCCAGGTGCTCCGTGATGAACTTCCTGGTGTGGTGTAAGTGCTGCAGTCCATAACTCTAGAACCATCCAGGCGACCCCTGGTGGTGGCCATGGACCCCCACAGGTTTGAGCTTCCCTGCTCCGTATTCATGGCCCTAACGCAATCCTGGGGGCTGCCCTCTTGCGCCCTGGGGAAGATATTGCCCCTCTCCCGGTCCTTCCCTTCTCCAGGCGTCCCGGTGGGGCAAAGTCCCTGGTCGTCTATCACAAAAGGCAGAAAAAAAGTAATGATTTGGCAAAAATCTCTAAAGAAAAAAAAAATTGTTGAAGTGTCTCAAGTGATATTTGAAAAGACCGTCCCACCTCTGGGTAAACTCCAATGTGCAGCAAGTGCCATCCTGAAATTGCAGGTTAAAATTATAAAAGCTGGGGAAAAGAGTGAGAAGACCCTCTGTGAATGACCCCCTGTGTCACCACTTTTCTGTCTACTGACACCATCCAGCGACATGTCTGTTCTACTGGGCCTGAAGTAAGAAACCCATAATGTAGTTATGATAATACAAAAAAAAATGTTTGTACAACTTTACTGAAATTCCAGGTTGTTTTGATGTAAAGCCAGAAATCACAGGTTGTTTATTATGATTATTATTAATTAATCTAATTAAATAAAATATAAGTGAAGCAAACACAGCCAAAAACCTGACTGCATACGTGTGCATTATGTATAGCTCTAATGAGAGAAATTTTGAATTTTATTTGGCCATAATCATACAATATATGTCTGGGGCAAAGGCAGCATGGCTCATGGTGTGTCAGCATCATGGTTTGGGATTCCTTCTGCTTAGTTCGGTCAGTTGGGATAAGGACTCACTCTGTACATCAATACACATTGGCACAGAACCTGCTGGCTTCTGTGAGAAAGCTGAAGCAGGAGACAAATTTCACCTTCCAACGTGACAATCAGAGCACAAAACTAAGGCAAACAAGGAAGAGCTTCAGAGAACAAACATCAAAGTCTTGGAATGACCCAGTAGGGGACTTACAGCTTTATAAATGTGCAACATGCTTCCAGAAAGTGTTATCATTTGACCATGTACACACTTACACAACAAGTATTTTTTTCCAAAATAATTATCTATTTGTTTTCCCTTACATTTTGTTTCTTGCACTTTAATATGGAAAATGTCTTTATTTGTTTCTTTACATTATGAAACACTGTCACTTTAGTAAGTGTATGCAGACTGTACAATGAGAATCTTACTTCAAAAATAAAACAGCATGCATACCCGGGATAATCAATCAATCGAGGACTGTCAGGTAAAGTTCTGGACCTCTCAATTTCAGCAGCCTATAGGGAGCAACATGCCAGTGTGCCAGTCTCTGCCAGTCACCACTAAGGATGGTGAGAAAGGAATAAAAGAAGACATGAAGAACAGGACAGTGCAGATGGCCATGTGGCAGATAACTGTTTTGTATTCTTTCTCATGCAAGATCCCAGAATAATGGGGGACTAAAACAGCAAGTGCACCTCAAGATGACTTCACTGTGACCCAGACTGTTGACATTGGGCACATACAGCCATCCACAGGTGTCCACAGCTATGGAAAAATGAGAGAGGATGACAATAGCAAAGCACAATGGACTCCTGCACTTGACACTCACCAACACCATAAAGAAAAGAGTCCAAAGAGAGGACTGGAATTGAGGGCTACCACAATAGGGATGGACCCCTGGGACTATAACTCACATATAACTCAGAAACCCCATGGAAGTAGTTTCAGATATGCTGACACCAGCATATCTGGTCCAGAGGACCAGAAAGAATACCTGGAGCACCAAAACCACTTCATCACTCCTTAAAATCTCAGTAAAGCACTCCACAAGCATTTGTGTCCCAATGTATTTTTTTTTACAAGCCGTTACACAGTGCAGTGAAAACACAACATTATGTTAATAAGAAGGCTTTACTGCTTAAAATGTTTTAGTTGAAAATACAGGAATGAAAACCCTGTATACTTACATCTGACTAGAGGATGAGAGCATAACTCTGTTCTTTAAAGTGTGCCCTTACTGCCCCCAGAATATGGCAGGGTGCCACACTGCTGTTTCTTCTTGTCAGTGCAACCTTGACTGCCTGTGGTGTTGTGGGTCCACAGCTCTCTCAGCAAAGGCCAGGTTTAGATAAATAATCACCGCGCTCGCGGCATAGCGAGGGGTGTGGTAGTGTGGCTGAAGTGGTTTCCGGGTGGATTCGTGCTGCTGACGTGTCTCACCTAAGTGCACAGGTGAGGGACGGTCCGCAGCGTAATTGTTCCCGGGAACTGTTGATTGCCACAGCTGCCACGTCCATTCTAAAGAGAAGCCCGAGACGGTTAAGGGGGAAGAACAAGAATAAAAGAAAGGAAACGTGAAGGAAACGGATGTTGTAGGAGGAAGGGGTGAGTGGGTGAGTGGGTGGGTGACACCCGGGGGAGTAGTAGATATGGTCGCTACCGTAGAGTTTAGTGATGGGCGGAGTGAAGCCTTAACATTTAGAGATTTCTCCAAATGAATTTCGGATATCTCAAATACAGTTTCAGATATCCCAAAATAATTGTGTCTGCATTTCAAGATATCTCAAATGAATTTTCAGATATCTTAAATTGACCTTTCATGCATTTCAAGATATCTCAAAATAATTTCCTGTAAAACTGCCTATTATTTCAATGGGACTTCTTGTTTATTATAAGATATCTTAAAATGTATTTGAGATATCTTGAAATGAGCAGGAAGTGATGTTGAGATATCTGAAAATGTATTTGAGATATCTGAAAATGGACAGGAAGCTGTTTTGAGATATCTGGAAATGTATTTGAGATATCTTAAATTGTATTGTAGATATCTGAAAATGCTATTGAGATATCTTGAAATAATTGAGTGTCCTTTTAAAGATATCTTAAAATGTATTTTTGGATATCTTGAAATACATTGTTAGATATCTGAAATAGAGCAGAGACCCATTTTAAGATATCATGAAATGAATTTTAGATATCTAAAAATGTATTTCAGATATCTGAAACAACAATGAATTTCAAGATATCTTAAATGCTTTTTAAGATATCTAAATTATATTTCGAGATATCTTAAAATAACTTCCTTCTCATTTTAAGATATCCCAAATTCATTTTGAAATATCTGAAATGCATTTTCAGATATCTTAAAATGACTTCCTGCACATTTCAAGATATCTCAAATACATTTTCAATTACTTCCTGTTAAGGTTCACTGCCTGTTCAGATTCCAATGGTGCAGGCAGAGACTTGTGAAGTTCTTAGGACTATTAGAACTGTGTTCACTGCAATAGAAAGAAATATTCTGGAAGGGTCTGTGATTGATTCTGATACTAAGAATTTATTGCAAAATGCAAAACACAACTTTGATAGAATATCTTCAGCATTACCAGAAAATATTAGAGTACAATTGAGAGATTGTTTTGAGGATTTGATCCCACGAATTGAAAGATACGATGCCAGAAACTCTCCACTGGTTGTCAACAACTTTCTTGCTGCCTGCATTAAAGGAGGTAAGCATCACAAAATATGAATGTCATTTTAAATTAATGTTAAATAAGAAAGTAAACTGATCAATAGGGCAAACATGTTTTGTGCAGTTGAATAATATTTATGTTGCTTTATTGGTATAGTTTAGAAAAACTGAACTTTGACACGGAATATCAAAATGTATTGATGACATTTTGTAATTATAATTTATTAAAAACAATTATCGTCTTTGTTTGTGGATAACGCACACATAGACTTTCTTTCTGATCAATCATTTAACGATATGCACATAATAATAATTGTATTTTCTTTTCAACTGAATCACCTAGGGTTGACTTAAATTTAGCACTGCGTCTTGTGACATTTTTAAAAATGTTATTTTCATATTAATAACATAATGAAGACGGTTTAAAATGCAGTATATTACAGTGGCGTTATTCTTTCTCAATTCAGTAGTTTCATTAAACTCCTGTGTTGCAGTATGTTAGGCCAGTCAGTTCTTGATACTTGACTCCTGAGGTAATTATTTAATCTAAGCTGGAATCTAAAATAAATGTAAGTATGCACTGGCACTTTGTTGTCCGTGACCCATACTGTTTTGTAGCCCCAAGCTGGAAAGAGCATGTTCATAAACTGAATTAATGAGTTGGATGTATTGAGGAAATATGCAATTAGTTCAACTTTAAGGGGTGTTTAATTTTTATTTTTTTAATTTCCAAACCAACAATAAAAACAGCATTTTTACCTGCACAATTTTGAGAGTGTTGTCACTTTAAATAAATACATTCGCGACACTTTGCTACACGTCCTTTAAGATATCGTAAAAACAAAAATGCTTAAAAGATGCTCAGCAATTTCTGACAGTCTCTGGATGAACAGAGATTTTTCTCCACCACAGCAATGAATTAAACTTGTATAGTATTTTAACTCCTATGGTTAATTGAACGAGATATACTGAATATGATTTCCTTGTTGTTTTCTAATAATAAGTCACATTAAATACATAAGTAAATAAATACATTTAGAGAATATTCTTAGTCCAATTTTATAGTTGTGAGAGTTCTAGCCTGTCTCAACAGCACCAGGTGCGAGTGTAGGAGAATTCTGAATGAGGCATAACTGATCACATGATGGAATCACCTACTGTACACCCACGCTGCAAAGGCCATAATAAAAGTATCCATTTTTCTTGCATCAGCATCTCTTGCAAGTGGCAGAATCTAAAAATACCTACAAGAACTCTCACATATTTCACTGTTTACCTACAATATTTCAGAGAGGAGCATCTTTTTGTGTAACCATTTTAACTTGTTCTGCAGTAAAGAGAAAAATTATTTTTATTACCATACAGATTCATTGGGATTATTGTGCACACTGAATTTCTGCCTATTTAACTAGAATATGCCACTTTTTTCAATTGTCCTGTCTTTCAATTTTTGTTCACCAGCACTGGGCACAAAATATGAATGGAACAGCGTGCAGTCTTGGCTCTCATTCAAACACTGCTACTGTATATGAAAACTCTGCCAGTTAAGACTGTCCAGGTGTATTAATAACATGTTCATGACATTGAAAGGAACCGCAGTTCTGGGGGAAAAAAAAGAAATGTGGGGACAACATGCTACTCCATTGTAAAAGCACCTCAACTTGTTATCATCCTTAAGCCCAAGTCCAATAGGCTTGTTCAACAACACTATGTCATCAGTTTAAATTAATCTTAATTTCATACATTTATTTTCAATGAATACAGTATTTCAAAGCGCTTTACTTACGCAGAATATTACGATATTGGAGGACAGTGTGGTGACAGAACAGAACAGAAGTTTGTGCATCTGGCTGACAGATCTAGTATCCAGAATTCCAGTCCTACTCCTGGACAGTATCTGTGTTTTCATGTTACCTGTTCTCTTCAGTTCTACTCCCACAAATCCAAAAGCATGCACTTAGGTAGACTGGCTGTTCCAAATTCTCCTTCTATTAGAGTCAGTTTGGGGTTGGGGGGTCCATGCATGCAGCAGTTTCTTGTGCCCAACTCTTCTGCAGTCAGTCCCAGCCTCACCTAACGTGAATTTCATTACGGAGCCTTCATAATGTTATGTTGTACTGTTGTGCTGACTTGAACAGGAAGATACAGTGAGAAGTTTGGAATTTAAACCTGTGAGGATTTGTTATTAGATTTACACCAAACATTTCCTTATTACTTTTTATATTCATTTTTTCTTTTTTCAGTTTTCTTTTATCCAGTAATTTAATGGATATGTCAAGCTTTCTTGTTTAGTCCATCTTTAGTCATTCATACACAATCCATCAGTAAACACTAAAAAATGTTTATTACAGCTGAAGTTAACACATCATGACACACATGACTCACAAACACAAACCTGGTTTTATACTTAATAAAGATGACCTTTTTCCTTGGTATATATTAGTAAATGCTGGTATTACTGCATAAACATTTAACATTTTCAAAGTGAATTCCTATTCGTTGAAATTAGTAAATTGTTCATAAGTAATGTTAGTACACATTTATTGTTAATTGACATAAAGTAGGATGCTTTATTATCCATCCATCCATTTTCCAACCCACTGAATCCGAACACAGGGTCACGGGGGTCTGCTGGAGCCAATCCCAGCCAACACAGGGCACAAGGCAGGAACCAATCCTGGGCAGGGTGCCAACCCACCGCAGTGCTTTATTATTATTCTTTTAAATTTAATAATAGGTCAGTTTGGTTTGCCAAAAGTTGAAATCTCTAAAGAACAACTGAAGCTGTTAATTTCACAAGGATACACTGGGAAAAGAATTGTAGAACACATAGGATGTTCTGCATCTTATATTTATAAACGCCTGAAAACTGAGGGTCTGTCACCAAGATAGAAATTCAGCAGTATAGCAGATAATGAACTGGATGAAGAATGCAAAAGACTACAAGCAAGTTGTCCAAATGCTGGTTCTGAGGTATACTTATTTGTTTTGTATTTTACGCATTCCAGGGTTATACACCAAAGTGAAACACAAATGTATTGTTAAATTGGAACACAATACAGTATATGAAAATATATGTTGGTAAATATTTCTGCAAGATGCTTCAGTACAGCATATAAAACATGCAATTTTTAAAGTCAGTTCTACCATATGGAGTTTGCATGTTCTCCCCGTGTCTGCATGGATTTCATCTAGTTGTGGCTCCAGTTCTCTCCCACTGCCCAAAGACGTGCAGGTTTGGTGAACTGGCAATACTAAATTTGCCCTGATGTGTGTTTATGGGTCGCCCTGAGATGGACTGGCGCCCAGTCCAGGGTTTGTTCCTGCCTTGTGCCAATTGCTTGCCCCCATGCAACCCAGGTATGGATTGAGCGGGTTAGAAAATGACACTATGTAAAATGGAAGAAAAGGAACTTTAAATGCAGAATTGATGTCCACACAAAACAAAACTTCTATAATGATTTAACATTATAATGATAATGATAATAATATACAGTATGAATAGAATAGTAGGAAAATGTGTACTTTTGATCTTTTCAGAATCAATGCAATAAACTCTACATATAGCTATGAGTGGATTTACACAGGAAAACAAAGGGCACACAAATTTTTTTAAAACAAAAATAACTCGATTAAAATGTATTATGATTGATCCATCGTTCATTCACTTATTGAGCATTACTTTTTTCCTCATTCATTCACTTTCAGACATTCTTACTCTAATTTAGAATTATCTATGACCAAAGAATTCCCATTGTCAGCAACGCAGGAACCTCTACCCTATTCTGGAGGACATGTTAATCACAAATTCTGCTTGTGTTCAGACTCATCAATTTACAGTGTATTTTTATCCTAACCAGTATATCTGCTCGGCTATGGAAGAAAACCTATATAGACAGAGGTGGAATTTGCAAAATGCACAGACAGTGAGCAAATTCACAAAACATAAGTAATTGTTAAGCTGTGAAACAAAACTATTATTTATTTCTACACTACCTAGTAGAAATGGAAAAAAAAACACATAACAATCTAATATGTTAAAGTGGGTAAAAAAACTAAGGGACATAGTTTTAATTAAGATATATAGAAGTACTAAACAGCTCTTTTTTATCATCTTAAGTAACAGCCCTGTGATAGACTGGCTCCTTGTCTCGGGTTGTTAATGCCCACAGCTGTCAGGGCCTGGCTTGGATTAAGTAAGATTGGGAATGACTGACTGACTGACCTTAAATAATTTTTTTGCGTGTTTTGACATAGAATATCATATATGAAATTGAAAAAAAATCTTTTCTCACAACAAATCAGTCAGCTTTCAAGCATAATTGTGAACTATATTCTAAGTTTTGCAGTATTTCACATACTGTAATTTCATAGCACCAACAACAACTGCTGCAACACAATGCTATCCCTCCCAATCCATCCATTCATTTTGTAAATCCACTTCATCCGATGGGTCACAGGGTAGCTGGAGCCTATTCCAGTAAGCATCAGGTGCAAGGCAGGAACAATCCATGGATGGGTCATCAGTTCATCACAGGGTGATCATACACACACACATACATATCTGAGGCCAATTTAGCATCACCATTTACACTAACCTGCACATCTTTCAACTGTGGGAGGAAACCCAGATGGCCACAGGGAGAACATGCAAACTTCACATGGAGAGGACTGGGATGTGAACAAAGCAGCACTACCACTGTACTACCATGCCTCACTCCCTTCCATTTCATTAATTCTTATTGAATATATCACTTACCAACAATCTTTTTAAAATAAAATATGTTCCTTGGCAAGACCTTATAAGTTTATGTAGCTGTAATGCTCACAAATGCCCACAAAACAAAGATTTAATTTCCTTACAGCATGATGGTTACCTATAATTACAAACCCTGTACAATCAGCTTTAATGTTTTAAATTATTTTATTTAAAAATGTTCAAATTATGTTTTTTAACAGATGATGTCAGGAATGCTAAGAGCAAGGGGAATACATGTGCAAAGGGACAAACTTCGACGCACATTGGCTAGACTTGACCCAGTTGGCACTGCTCAGAGATGGTCACAAACTGTTCAAAGAAGGTCATACCATGCCGTGTCACCTAACAGTACATGGCACATTGACAGTCACATGAAGCTTATAAGGTAAAAGACCTGTAGGATTTATTTCTTAATTTAATGAATATCACTTTCAGCTTCATTATTGTCTTAAGTGGACCAAATTAATATGTGACACTTTTTAGTTTATACAGCTACATTTTTTGCATAAAATAAGTGATATTATTTTTTCAAGCAATAGAAAACAGAATAGGTAATTATGTGTAATTCTAAACATTTTCGTTATCCAGAAAACAGTTTTCATATCTGTATGTCTAAACATGTATATTATTTGTGTTTTCCTTCTGGAACCTAATCTATAATTCAATTTTTTCACTAAACTGCACATGTGCTTAACATTTGTTCTTTTGATGGATAGGTGGGGCTGTGTTGTACATGGTGCTATCGATGGCTTTTCCCATCTAATACCTTATTTAAGTTGTGCTACAAATAATTCTTCATCCACGGTGCTACAGACTTTCTGCAGGGGTGCTCTACAGTATGGATTACCATTAAGAGTGAGGTCTGACCAAGGCACAGAAAATGTTCAGGTAGCACTGCTTATGAATGCCATCAGAGGATTACACCGTGGCAGCCATATAACTGGACTTTCTGTCCACAACCAGAGAATTGAAAGGCTATGGAGAGATGTATTTCAACAGGTTCTCTTCCCCATCTACAAAGAATTTTATGAAATGGAAGATAATGGAATACTTGAAGAAGGCAACAGTTTACACAAAGGATGTCTACAATATGTTTACTACTCAACAATTAATCAAAGATTGGAAATGTTCAGAGAAGGCTGGAATAAACATAGAATTAGAACTAAACACAACAGAACACCGGAACAAATATGGTTTGATAGCTTGTCCACTATATCTCACCAAACAAGTCTGTCTGACATGAATGGACAACAGTTTAGAGAGAGTTTAATAGAACATTTACAAAGAATAGGTGCATCATTTTCAGATGATGCATATATGGAGTCTCAGGAGACATTCAACCCACTTGAAATGTCTGTCCAAAATCTACAGATACTGCAAGATGCTATTCAGCTTGAAACAAATTTAAAAGATAAATATGCATGTTGTGTTCAAAAGGCCAATGAGCTATTAACAGATACCCAAACATAGTGTCCACTCCATTTTGCATGTAGTAATAAAAAATTGTTCACGAGTACATTGGCAAGGTCCAGCATCGACAGTAATGCATACTACATGGTAAACAGCGTGTTATAACCAACCAAAATTCATTTTTACTTTTTTGTAAAATGGTCTTACAGTTCTTTATGGTAATGATTGTTGTGTGCAGAACTGAATTCTGTAAACTTTGACAATAAAAAAGACATGATTAAGCATTAAGTTGTACATTTATTTTACAGTATTATTCATTTAACAAATGCCAAACATTTTTGTTTTAATAATTTTTTAAAAAGAAAAATAAACTCTCTCTCTCTTTTTACTGTTTCATTCACGATTAAACCAAATTACTGAGTATTACATGCCTTGACATGTGACACATAATTCACCAACTCAAAACATTTGAAGAAAATGATACATTTTTTAATGAAGTTGAATAAACATAGATGTACAATTTGTTTGTACATAAACTACACCTTATTTGAATTAATTAAACAACTTATTTTAAATCAACAACTTGTACTGAAAACAATATATATTCAAATATTATCATTAACAGCCAGTATTTTAAATGACAATATCAGAAACATTTAAATGGTGAAAGTAAACAGGATTACAAATATTAACTGAGAAAATATTTATGTGTCACCTTTTGTGTACTATCAAAAAGTACATTTTTAGAATATTACTGTTGTGGTTGGTGCTATTATTTGTTTTGTTTTAATTTTGAAGCATTTGTTTAAATGCAGATTATCATGTTATACCTGTAAGTATCTGTAAACAAATATATGAGCTGTGGATAAACTTTAATGGAAAATTAAACTTCTGAAAAAAGTATGTTACCGAATATATGAAATATGCATGAAAATATCAACCCAAATGAATTAGCTCTCATTCAAAAATACATATTATCTGTTGTGTCAACCTGAATTTCAGTTACTCAGTAAAAAAGATATCTAAAAGTTTCATTCAAAGACATTTCAAGTGTTATTTTTGTTTTGCAATTTCATAATATGGTCATTCCAAATGCATACTCAGAATTAAGTATAGTTTTAAATTCTCTTTTAAATTCTTGAACTGATGTATAGCCAACTGGAATTTTCAAAGTGGTGCTGCAAGTATGTGCAATGGGTCGTCGCAAGCTACTGCATAACCGATTGAACGTAATATTGATTTCAGTAGGCTGTAAAGGTGAACCTGTGACAAAATGCAAAAATTTGGACAGTTCCTCAGGATCTATTGACTTAATGAAATCACACAAATAATAATATGCAACTTCTTCCTCTGGCCTGAGATCTGTTTCTGTTTTAAAGCATGTCAAAACACATTCTGTAGTTGGCATTTCTTGCCAATATAGGTAGGAAATTGAGTCAATATCTAACTGTGGCCAAAAAACTGTGAAATGGGAATCTGGAATTGACTGTCTTATGAAATTATTGAGGAACCCTGGTTTAATTATTAGTTCATTCTGTGCAATAAGAATGATCTGATCCTTAAGATTTATAGGTGTTGGGATACTATGCATACCATTTACAGAAAAAAATGTTAAGAGCTCTTGTTTTTCAAAGTCTCTTAATGTTTCAAAGTGGTTAATTGCTTTTTTTAGGAGGATCCTTTCTGAAGCAGTTACATGAAGCAGAAAGTCATCTATAAGAATGTTATTGTGAATGGTGGAGGTATTAAATACAAAAGAAAGCAATGTTGACCTACAGAATCTTGGAGGTATACATCTGTTCAGCTGACACATATGAGACAATACTCTTCCCACAACTGTAAAGATTTCTTGTGCTTTATGATAATGATAGAGAGGTATACAAGGTACAAGAGCATCCTCACCTTTAAACCACTCAGTGAAGGCACAGTTCCAAAAGCAAGAAAAAAGATCTTTGGTTAATCCACCAAAATCATGCCCTTCTTCTCCAATAAAACATACTTGAAGCTTTTTGTTGAGGAGTTCTGTTGTTCCATAAATTCGCTGCATGTCATTCAATATTATTTCCCTGTTTATTTTGATAATGATTTCTTCCTCTATTAATCCTTCAAGCTCCGAAAAACCTCATAAAATACAACATGTTTTTATCAAGAAAGTGAAAAAAATGAACTGTGGAATATATACAGTAGTATGAAATGTAAGGGGCTAATCAAAACGTGAGAGCAACAGAAATTTCTGAGTCTATAGGAGGGACATAAAAAGAGGAATGTCTGGATGGAAAATACAAACGTGAGACCTTGAATTTTCAATGGAATGATTCTTAAGAGAAAGTGTTGGAGCATGAGTAAGGACCATTAAACATCACAATTTCGTGAAGGGTTGTTTTTACCAAATTTGAGGCTTAATTGATTGTTGACTGTAATTTCTTGAAATCAAAGAGATGCATTTCCTTTTCTAAAAATGTACTCTAATGTACAGTACTCAATTTGTAAATTATAATGGTTTTGGCTAGATTTATGCATGAAGGTGACTGAATTACCCTGAGTAAAACTTACTTCTGTCAAGATGGAATCGTTTTTCTTCCAGTTGAGATACTTTAATCTGAACCTAACAGAAACAAAATAAAAATATTAATGATAAAATATGTAAGGATAACAAAACAAGTTCAGAAGCACACACCTCATTTTCCAGAGTCCTTCCTGTTTCTCAATACATTCACACATATTTCTCCTCTCCTCCTATCAAATAATTTGCCCTTAATTCTGAATGTTTAAAACATTAAATATTTACCGTGGGAGTATCAGCATTTATATAAGCAAAAGGAGATTCTGGAGGACTTGGTACATTTGCCTCTTCATGCAGTCTGGATAATCGCAACTGCAAAAGCAAGTGATTGGAAAATGTTAATTTATTTATTGATTAATTAACTTTACTTTAGAAAATCAATAATGTTTCATTTTAAGTTTAAATAAAACTCATTGAAGATAAAATAATACATGCATCAGTAAGAGTCCATAAATATTATACACTTAATATATGTTTAAAATGAAATTTACCTCTGATGTGCTATTTTCATATTCTGCACTTCCAAGAAAGTTCTCAATATCACCAATCAAAATCTATAAAATGAACGACAGAAGAGCATATGATGAGCATAAAAACACTATTGAGCTAAGTTTAAGTGATGTACAGAACACATAAGCAAAATTGACAAAATATATTTACAGCAATTTGGTTAATTATAGGTAAAATATCAAATAAAAACACTGAAATAAACTAGTGCCCTATTCAGAGTTTTCTGTCTTGATCCACTGCTTCTCGGATAGGCTATATGGCTCCACCACTACAATAAGTATTAAGCAGGTGTGTCTGCATTTCAACTGATTAAGTTTTAAGAAAAACTTGAAAAAACGTAGGTGTTCTAAAACTTTTGGCCAAAGTGTGTACATACATATATATATATACACACACTGTGTACAGCTATGAACAGTATATAATGCATGTATATAAACACTGTTACTGTTTTTTATGCTTCAGAACTAAGTTAAAGCATTATTTATCATGTCACATAGCCAGAGCCTATCCCAGCAGTAATGAAAACAATGCAGAAAACAGACCTAGATGAGATACCAGTCCATTACAGAAACACTTACTCAGGCATTCTAATACAAAACCAGTTTGACTGATTGATTTAACAGACTGTCTATAGACTGTGAGAGGAACCTTGCATCCACACAGGGAACTAACAATGTATGTAGGTAATGCAACTTGCCATGACTAAATAATTTAAATTAATGTAACGGATCTCTTTAAAGACTTAAGAACAGTGTGGTGCAGAGGTTTGTGTGCTTCCTCAACACTGGGCTCAAACACCCATTATGGGACCTGCCCATATTGTTTATATTTACATTTTTTCAATAAGCTCCTGTTTCCTTTGACATCTCAAGTGCCTCATTTTTAGTTTTATCAGAAACTCTAAATTGGATTGGTATTGGTGACTATGGGAGTGTCTGATTGGCATACTGATTAGGGTTTGCTCTCTTCTTTTACCTCATGCTGCCATCAGCAGTTTCAAAAAATGGATAGATTAATGTAGTAAAGAATTTTACCAAATTACATACCTGGCTATCTACTTCTGGTTGAGGTTCTCTTGTGTTTTCCAGCCTATCTACATGTGGCTCCTGTGACAATGTTGCCTGCGCTCCCTATTAAATAAATCAGGTAAAGCAATAATCTATAAAAAAATTACAAAAAAAAAAATAGTAATTTTTAACACTAAAATATCAATGTTATTTCTTTTATAAAGGATTTATCTTTATACTGAATATAATCAATAGTGGTGTCCTTAATAAGTAATGAACCTTATTTACTAACATTTAATATAATGTTTTTAATATATAAACAATACGAAATAAATACCTGATAACTTGTTTCTGCATGCACTTGACCTGGAATTTCTGGTCTAAATTCTGATTCTTCTTGTGCCGTGTGTATCTGCTCCATCTTGAAAAGGAAATGTAGAAAGGAATGTGGTGTTTAAATATACAGTAATACATAAAAACAAATGTGTGGATTCAGTTGAGTGACAAAGTGTAATTAACATGCAATGAAGCACAACTGCACAATATACTTTATAAATGCTCACTTAAGATTTTGCAGAATGACAGGTTCTTCTTTCTTCAGAGAGAGTATCATATTAATCAATGCACAATTTAACATATTAGAAAAATTAGTGAGATTTCTACCTGAATCGGTAGTGGTATGTCACGGTGAGGAATTATGAATATTTTGCCTTTCCCAATTTTTTCCTGTAATTGAGCAGCAGTTTCAGTTTGCAAGCTATGCAAACGTCTCCCTTTCTCGGCTTTGGCAAAACTAAATCCTGTTAAGTGTAAAGGAACATTTGGGTAGCTTTCAATAATAAACTTCTCTAACTGGGAAATTGTCCAGTTCCTATTAATGGATGATTTGCTTCCATATTTGTCTTGAGAACCAGGCTGCTCATGTTTTGGAGGACCTGAAATCAGAGAAATAATTATTGTACAAGTATGCAATGAAATTCCATAAATGATCTGCATACTGGATGAATACATAATTTAGTGCAATAATTTAAAACTGCTATGAAAACTGCATTGTGATGTCCTATTATGCACTGCTTACACAACAACTAATTTTACTCAACTGGAAAAATCCTAATCAAACTTTTACATCTCATTAGGAAGATGATGCTCTATATTACCTAAAATTGGAAAATCTTAGTTTGATAACAAGAATTTCCTTTCCTTTCAGTGTTGTTTCAGTGTGCCTCCATATTCAATTAACACACATCAGACATTTTCTGCATGGCCAGATCTATACACACATACACTGACACACATACATACAAACATACATACATACATATATATATACTTGTATATACAAGATATATTTGCTCAACATTAGTTTTACAGAGATATGCAAATATGTAAGAAGTTAAAAGTAAGAGTTTATGGGAGGGGGTAGGAACAAATCCGCATTTGAAAGCAACTAGGTTGTCTAAAGAAATTACTTAAATGACGAGTACAAACCTAAGCCATTTCTTGTAAGACGTGAAAGTTCTGAGGGAGGTGGAACATACTCTTCATTATATTTCTGGAGAAGGAAAAAATTAAGTTTCGATATATCGCATTTTGATCTTCCTTTTTTTCTTGTTGTAGTATCTGGGGAAAACAAAAATTGAAATAAATGTAATCTGTGAAGTATCTTTCTGGGAAAATAAGTAATACTCTCGTACCTATCTGGAAATATATATTCTCTAACTGCAATTATTACTATTTAACTAGGACTGGTATCCACACGTTGTATACGATTTATAGTTTAATTTAGAGTTTTTTGTGCATATGTGTTCAAGATTATGCTTCAACACAAGTCCTGTAGCATTGCAATAACAATAATGATGTACAGTATATGATTTCTGAACAGTCTCTTAATAGTTGCTGCAGTGATATGTGAAAGAAAAAAGAAAGTCAGACTTTACTTCAGAGTGATTATATTCTACAACAAGCATTGTGAATTTCCCCTTGGGATTAATAAAGTATCTATCTATCTATCTATCTATCTATCTATCTATCTATCTATCTATCTATCTATCTATCTATCTATCTATCTATCTATCTATCTATCTATCTATTATCTCAAGATATTACTGAATATACAGGAAATGTATTATTGCTTCTAATTTATGAAGTATTAGCATGTGTCATTAGAAAAAATATTTATTTTAAACTAGGTAAAAGAAAAAGCATAACAATGAAAAAACAGATAGAAGGAAAAAAAAACAAAAATATATGTTACTTCTGGTTTTACAGCCTTCACTCATAAACGTTTCTTTAAATGTAAAAAATACATGACTTATAATGTTGTTGACTAACTTTCGTTAGAAGTTATCATGGGTTACAAATCAATAAAACAGTCAGCTTTGTCAAGGAAAAGTAAATGGGTGAACTTTTTAATGACCTTCGCCATAGGTGTCCATTTAAGCGCAAGTAAGGAACTTTGCCAGTTGAACACGTTTTCTTTTCTCTCTCCGAATATTCTCCTAACAGTGAATGAATGTTCATTAGGTTTATTAATCAAAACTAGTGAAAACATTTTATCAAGGTATACGACCAGCGCTTTATAGGTGGGAGTAACCTGCATATATTTAAAAATACTAAAATAATACAAACCCCCTGATAAAGGTGGTCTCCGTGCACTTCTTCTAAATAAAGCTCTAGTTTGTCTCACACAAGAAGCTGCAAAGTCATCTGCTTCTGCTGCTTCTTCAGCTTCTCGAACACACGACATGGCCCGGGTTAAAACACCCTGTAACTGTTCTCTTTCCGCTGACATCAGGTTAAATAATCACTGGTACAATTTTCTTTTGAAAGCAGAACATAAAACACATAATACATAATAACTGGTTTCACTTCATAACATAAACAAGGTAAAAGATTTAAAACAATTAATATTTGTCTTAACTGGCATATGCTTCATATGTCAAATAAGCAATGGAAGAAATCAACGCATTGCATGAGTAAATTACAGAAAAACTATCACAAGAAAGGAGATTTAATGGTACTTTTTGTTGCTATTGATTAATAGTGTAACCGTCAAAAATATGTCTTACTGTTCGAGTTGCGGCCTCATGAAGCAATGTTTCAAGCTGCTTCATATGTACATTTATGTTTTGATTAAAACGTAACTAATTTTTTGGTATTAGACACGTACCCAATTGTAAAAGATTACCTTGTACTTTATGATGATCCTGTAATTGCAAACTTATGGTTTTGTACGATCAATAATATAAACGTGGGTTTCCTTTTCTGAACAGAATACTGCAGCAATCACGATCAACGACAACTTGTGTAAATTTTCTTTTTACATTTTGTAATGCCAATACTTTACATAAACTCTGAATATGACGATACAAACTGAGGCCTAGATATTGTAAGCTTTATTACGAATATTCAAACACAGAATGCTACCTATATAAAACATGCACCGTACAGCACCCTCTGTCAACTTTAATGGGCGGAAGTATTATTAAAAAAAGAAAGCCATTTTATTACTTTTTAAGATATCTCGAAATATCTTCCTGTCTGTTCGGCAGATATCTGAAATACATTTCATGATATCTCAAAATCACATCCTGTGCATTTCGAGATATCTTAAATGCATTTCGAGATATCTTAAAATAGGCAGGAAGTTCCATTGAAAGTATAAGAAATTTTACAGGAAGTGATTTTAAGATATCTGAAAATGTGTTTGAGATATCTTGAAATGTGCAGAAAGCTATTTTAAGATATCTGAAAATGTATTTGAGATATCTTGAAATGTGCAGAAAGCTATTTTAAGATATCTGAAAATGTGTTTGAGATATCTTGAAATGTGCAGAAAGCTATTTTAAGATATCTGAAAATGTATTTGAGATATCTTGAAATGTGCAGAAAGCTATTTTAAGATATCTGAAAATGTGTTTGAGATATCTTGAAATGTGCAGAAAGCTATTTTAAGATATCTGAAAATGTATTTCAGATATCTCAAAATGCCAGCAGATGTATTTTAAGATATCTTGAAATGTATTTGAGATATCTCAAAATGCACATGAACATATTTCAGAATATCTCGAATTGCATTTAAGATATCTTGAAATGCATTTCAGATATCTGAAAATTTATAGCATATCACATCAAGATATCTTGAAATCTGTTTCAGATATCATACAATTCTTTTTAGATATCTTAAAATAGATGTATTTTTAGATATCTATAATTCAATTTGAGATATCTAAAATGCATTTCCAGATATCATAAAATTAATTTTAAGATATCTCTAAATGTTAATTTGGCTTGCCATAATGGAACCAATGTAGAAAGCATTGTAATATGGAGAAGCTTTTATCTGTGACACCTTTGCAAGAGAACCACCTCTTTCAACCCTCGCAAACATATGCAGTTTTTAATATCTGGAAAAAATGTGTGATTAAATTGCTTTAGAGATCTTTATATAGACAACATCTTTGCATCCTATAAACAATTACATTCCAAATTTAACTTTCCAGCTACACATTTCTTTCACTATCTTCAAATTAGGAACTTTGTTAAACAGAACCTGCCCGATTTTCCTCATCTTGCATCCTCGTCCATGCTGGAAAAAAATATTGCTCAATTTCAAGGACATAGACACCATCTCTGCAATATATAAAATTATTTTACAGTCCCTCCCTTTCAAAGATCCAAGAGGACAATGGGAAAAGGATCTCTTAATCAATATATCAGAAAAGGAGTGGAAAGTAGCAATGCAGAGAATTCACTCGAGCGCCATATGCGCAAAGCATACAATTATTCAACTAAAAATTGTATATCGAGCACATCTGTCTCTCCTAAAACTGTCCAAAATGTTTCCAGGGCAAGATCCAACCTGCGAACGCTGCAATCAAGTCCCAGCCTCACTGGGTCACATGTTTTGGGCCTGCGTCAAATTAACATCATTTTGGACCAAAATTTTTAATTATCTTTCAGACAGCCTTGGTGTCACAATCCCTCCTAACCCATTAACAGCTCTGTCTGGTGTTCTTCCAGATGGGTTTAAAGTGGAGGAGGACAAACAAACTGTGATTGCATTCACTACACTTTTGGCACGCAGACTTATTTTGCTAAACTGGAAGAATCCTAACTCTCCTCTTTCAAGTCAGTGGGAAACTGATGTGTTATACTATTTGAAATTGGGAAAAATCAAATATTCAGTTAGCGGATCTGTACAGAATTTTTTCAAAACCTGGCAGGATCTAATCAATAATATTTTAGAATAAGCTCTTAAAGCACCGAGGAAGCAATTATCTGAACATTTCCTTTTCTTCTCCATTCATCTCTATTGGCCTATTAAACTCATCAATTTAGGTATGTTTACAAGCCTTAAGTTTTACCCCATTGGCTATGCTCTCTCTCTCAGGGGTGGGGGTCGACTTGTTCTCAATCATATTTTTTGTAAAAATTGATTGATTTGTATGGAATGATTACAATAAAATTTATTTAAAAAAGAAGAAGAAATTAGACTCAATTATGACTTCATTTATTTGGAATTAGAAAATACAATAACCTAAAGCAAAGGGGGGAATGGCACTACCTAGCTTTCAATTTTATTACTGGGCAGCAAATGTACAAGTTTTAAAGACCATGACATTGACACAATTCAATGCATATACCCAAGCCTGTTCTGCAATAAAAATAAAATCTTCCAGTACTTCTTTATATTCCCTGCTATGTATCCCAATTAGATACAAAAAACAATATTAAATTAAAGATTGATAATAATGCAGGTAAAAACAGACAATAACTTTGTATAATGTTAACGTTTACCCCCCCTGGGTGGAACTGAAGAGTCGCATAGTTTGGGGGAGGAACGATCTCCTCAGTCTGTCAGTGGAGCAGGACGGTGACAGCAGTCTGTCGCTGAAGCTGCTCCTCTGTCTGGAGATGACACTGTTTAGTGGATGCAGTGGATTCTCCATAATTGATAGAAGCCTGCTATGCGCCCGTCACTCTGCCACAGATGTTAAACTGTCCAGCTCCATGCCAACAATAGAGCTTGCCTTCCTCACCAGTTTGTCCAGGCGTGAGGCGTCTTTCCTCTTAATGCTGCCTCCCCAGCACACCACTGCGTAGAAGAGGGCGCTCGCCACAACTGTCTGATAGAACATCTGCAGCATCTTATTGCAGATGTTGAAGGACGCCAGCCTTCTAAGCAAGTATAACCGGCTCTATCCTTTCTTGCACAGCGCATCAGTATTGGCAGTCCAGTCTAATTTATCATCCAGCTGCACTCCCAGATATTTATAGGTCTGTACCCTCTGCACACAGTCACCTTTGATGATCACTGGGTCTATGAGGGGTCTGGGCCTCCTAAAATCCACCACCTCCTTGGTTTTGCTGGTGTTCAGGTGTAGGTGGTTTGGTTTCGCACCCTTTAACAAAGTCATTGATTAGGTCCCTATACTCCTCCTCCTGCCCACTCCTGATGCAGCCCACGATAGCAGTGTCATCAGCGAACGTTTGCATGTGGCAGGACTCCGAGTTTTATTGGAAGTCCGATGTATATAGGCTGAACAGGATCGGAGAAAGTACAGTCCCCTGTGGCGTTCCTGTGTTGCTGACCACAATGTCAGACGTGCAGTTCCCAAGACGCACATACTGAGGTCTGTTTTTAAGATAGTCCACGATCCATGCCACCATGTATGAATCTACTCCCATCTCTGTCAGCTTGTCCCTAAGGAGCAGAGGTTGGATGGTGTTGAAGGCGCTAGAGAAGTCTAGAAACATAATTCTTACAGTACCACTGCCTCTGTCCAAGTGGGAGAGGAATCGGTGTAGCATATAGATGATGGCATCGTCTGCTCAGACCTTCTCCTGATATGCAAACTACAGAAGGTCGAGGGCGTGTTGAACCTGTGGCCTCAGGTGGTGAAGCAGCAGCCTCTCCATGGTCTTCATCACATTTGATGTCAGAGCAACAGGCCGGAAGTCATTCAGCTCACTAGGACGTGATACCTTTGGGACCGGGGTGATGCAAGATGTTTTCCAAAGCCTCTGGACTCTCCCCTGTTCCAGGCTCATGTTGAAGATGTGCTGTAGATGACCCCCCAGCTGCAATGCACAGACCTTCAGCAGTCGTGGTGATACTCCATCTGGACCCACTGCTTTGTTGGCACAAAGTCTCATCAGCTCTTTGCTCACCTGCGCGGTTGTAATTATGGGTGGGGATGTCTCTCCTATGCTGGTATCAGCAGAAGGATGTGTGGAGGGTGCAGTACTCCGAGGTGAGAGTGAGAGTGGGTTAGGGTGGTCAAACCTGTTAAAGAAGTTGTTCATTTGGTTTGCTCTCTTCACATCTCTCTCAATGGTGGCACCCCGCTTCAACCTGCAGCCAGTGATGATCTTCATCCCATCCCACACTTCCTTCTTGCTGTTATTCTGCAACTTCTGCTCCAGCTTTCTCCTGTACTGCTCCTTCTCCGCCCTAAGCTGGACTCGGAGTTCCTTCTGCACGCGCTTGAACTCATGCTGATCACCGTCTTTAAAAGCCCTTTTCTTCTGGTTCAAAAGGCCCTTGATGTCACTTGTAATCCATGGCTTGTTGTTAGCATAGAAGCGTACAGTTCTTACTGGAACTACAATGTCCATACAGAAGTTGATGTAGTCAGTAGTGCAGTCAACAACCTCCTCAATGTTCTCACTATGTGATCCCTGCAGGATATCCCAGTCTGTAGTTCCAAAGCATTCTCTAAAAGCTAGCTCTGCCTCCAGGGACCACTTCCTGAATAAGCATGTGGTTGTAGGTAGGACCCTCACTCTTGGTTTGTAGTGAGGCTGAAGCAGAACCAGGTTATGATCTACTTTCCCAAGCGCAGGCAGCGGGGTGGCACTGTATGCGTCTTTAACGTTTGCATACAGTAAATCAATAGTCTTATTTCCCCAGGTGTTACAGTCCACATACTGGGAGAAGGCAGGTAATGTTTTGTCCTGCGTCACATGGTTAAAGTCTCCAGCGATTAGCACAAGCACCTCAGGGTGCTGCGTTTGTAACTTAGCAACAGCAGAATGGATGATGTCACTCGCTGTCTCCATGTCCGCCCGAGGAGGGATGCAAACGATAACCACAATGATGTGTCCAAACTCTCTGGGCAAGTAATAGGGACGCAAACTTACAGCCAACAGTTCGATGTCCCTGCAGCAAGTGGAGACTTTGACGTTAACATGTCCAGAGTTACACCACCATGTATTAACATAGAGAGCGATTAATTAATTAACACTAGAATTCCCGAAGCCTACGAAAAAACCTGTAAATCTTTCCCACCTTAAATTCCTTTGCGCCTCTCCATTAACGTCTTTTGTTTTGCAAATGTGTCCATCAGCATAAGCAGCAAGCAGCCTGCTAACCCATCCCACTCACCGCTGGAGCTCATCTCATACACAAAAGTTCTCCCAGCCCAAGCCAAGGCTCCTTATCTACGTGTGTGGTACCCGGAGTTGTATAGGGTAAATAATACATCATCATTTGGAATACATACATTTCATGTGTGTTCCGTGTCTACAACGATCTGTGTAAATTGTAGGATGTAGTTGAACACCTAACTAAAAAAGAAACATTTTTTATATTTTAGTAATAATTGCCAAAATTAACACATGAAGTGCATAAAGTGTGAACAATGAAGTCCAAATATCAAATAAACACTTTCACAAAAGGTACAAGTATAGCAAAACAAGTGTGCTTTTAATCCGGAATATAACCATAGAAAAAGAAATCAGTTTAGAGTAGAATACTGACACAATAGCTTTGTTGGCACAGCTGTAAGAACTGCTGACTGTTAATCAAAAGGTTGCTGGTTCGATCCCGAGTGCACCCGTTTTGAGTAGTGAGCTGCTCTTATTGTTACTATTATACAATAAAAACATACATTTGATTTGAGTCTGCAACAGCCGGTGTGAATTTATGGCAAAAGCTACGATTTCTTTTTATTCAGTTTTTTTCTCCCAGTATCGTTCACACTCGCTCCGATCTGACACTACTGTTTCTAGATGTTGTATAACAGAGGTGAACTCAGATGATTATGAGGGTTCCACATCAGAAAAAGAGAACAGAAGCCCTTCCTGCAAGAAATGTCCAATAATACATAAGAACAACACAGTTGCACCAGACGTAAAGGCAAAAGATGGCACCATTTGGATGCAGCAACAGGTTGGGCGTCATCCTGCCAGTAATGTGCCCCACGCGTGTCCTTCAAACAAAAGTAGCACTTACATACAAAGCTTGCCAAGGTATCCTGTTTTTGATTATGTCTCCTGATGGTCTTTATATGAAAAACATTTACATGTTTCTTATATAAAAGTCAGATCGAATGTTATTTACCTATTTACCTTGATTTATTTAGCTTTCTTCCTACAGCGTAAAGTCACAAGTAGACTGCAGAGCTTCCTGTGTTTGATCGACACAGGCATCTGAGTTTCTGAGGCAACATGAAGGAAGGAATGTCAGCAGTGAGGATGGCTCAAAATCTCACTTTGTTTATCCAGAAGTCAAGGGCTAATTCAAGTCTGTAAGTGGCACAGTACCCACCCATTGTATGAGAGCTGGGCTTCTGGGATGCAGCTGAGGACAGAACAACTTATCTGAAGGGTATGGATTGTGGCATTCTGCCATTTATGACAGTCACATTTGTCTGTTAACTTATGAGGGATACAAGCTGTGCAACTACATGCAAAGTACTGCGGGGCTGAATGCATGGAATGGGCTGAGTCAGGTTTACAAGTAACACAGCACTCACCCGTTATTGACACCTCATTATTGGGAAGCAGATGAGGGAAGGGCAACTCATGGTGAGTCTATGATGTTTAACATTAGAACATTAGAACAGTCTACATGAGAACAGGCCATTCATCCCAAAAAAGCTGGCTGGTCCTATCCACTTAATCCTTTTAAAAATAATATCAAGTCCAGTTTTGAAGGTACTGAAAATCTTAATGTCTAGTACTCTACTTGGTAGCTTTTTCCAAGTGTCTATGGTTCTCTGTGTAAACAATAATGTCACTAATATTTGTGTGAAATTTACCCGTAAGAAGCTGTCATCGTTGAACTAATTTTAAAATGACAGTCTCAATACACTGCACTAATTCCCTTCAAATTTTAAACACTTCAATAATTTCTCCTCTTCATCATCTTTTATTTTGAAAAGGCTCAGCTTTCTATCTTTCTTCACAACTAATCCCCTGCAGCACTGGAGTTACCCTAGTGAGTATAAACTGGTGATTTTCTAGATATTTGTCCAAAATGTTGTTCATTTGGTGCACACCCAGAACATGTGGCTCAGTGAGGCTGGAGCTCAATTGCAATGTTTACAGATTGAATCTTGCCCTGGAAACTTTTTTGGACAATTTCAAATGAGATAAACTTGCTCGATAAAAGTAATTTGAATGCTGAAGCTGCTGCCCGACCTCGGATAAGCGGGAGACAATGGATGGATGGATGGATAGATGAATGCTTTACACATGTGGAGCTTTGTGCATGGCTGCCTTCCACTCCTTTCCTGGAATATTGAGAGATCCTTTTAATGTACTAAGGAGTCTCTGAAAGATGAGGAGATTTTTATCTCATAAGCATTCTGCAGAGTATCTTAGCATCATTACTCAGAAGTGAAATTGGACTGTATGATGCGCATTGTAATAAGTCTTTATTTTGTTTAGGAAAGACAGTAATTAATGTTTGGTGAAAAGTATGAGGTAGAATTTTATTGTCTCTAGCTTCCGTAAATGTTGCTAAAAAAAGGGAAGCTAACTGAGTTGAGAATTTTTTTATAAAATTCAGCAGGGTAGCAATCAGGGCCTGCTGTTTTCCCACTGTGAAGTGAGTTCATAGCATCTAGTAGTTCCGATAGTGTCTGAGGTTTATCCAATTCCTCTGCACTAGAGTGTTTATTTGTGGTATCTGTAATGCATCCAGAAATTGATTAGATTGTGTCTTGTCTTCTTTACACTCTATGTTTATATGGTCAATGCATTGAGAACTTCCTTCTTGTGGATTTGTTGAGCTAAAATGTTATTAGCTTTCTCACCATGTTGATGGTATTGATGTCTTGATTTAAAAATGAGTTGTTCAGTTTCTTTAGTTTTTAAGAGGTTGAGTTCTAAATGCAGAACATATCTTATCCTATGAAGTGCCTGACTTGGACACTTGGAATATTCTTGATCAATTCGAGTAATTTTACTGATAACATCTAATTTTTCTGAAAGTGTCAGAGGTTTATCCAGTTCCTCAGCACTAAAATAATCTAGATAACATATTTGTAATGAATCAAGAAACACATTAGATTGTGTCTTATCTTCTTTACACACATTTTTTGAGCATGCCCGTGTCGATCAAACACAGGAAGCTCTGCAATCTACTTAGATTGTTGTAGACATGGAACACACATGAAATGCATGTGTTCCAAATCTTCTTTTCTTCTTTTTGCTGCTCCCATTAGGGGTCGCCACAGCGGATCACCTTCTTCCATATCTTTCTGTCCTCTGCATTTTGTTCTGTTACACCCATCACCTCCTTGTCCTCTCTCACCACATCCATAAACCTTCTCTTAGGCCTTCCTCTTTATCTCTTGTCTGGCAGCTCTATCCTTAGCATCCTTCTCCCAATATACCCAGCATCTCTCCTTTGCACATGTCCAAACTAACACAATCTCTTCTCTCTGACTTTGTCTCCCAACCGTTCAACTTGAGCTGACCCTCTAATGCCCTCACTTCTAATCCTATCCATCCTCGTCACACCCAGTGCAAATCTTAGCATTTTTAATTCTTCTACCTCCAGCTCTGTCTCCTGCTTTCTGGTCAATGCCACTGTCTCCAACCCATATAACATAGCTGGTCTCACTACCGTCCTGTAGACCTTCCCTTTCACTCTTGCTGATATCTGTCTGTCACAAATCACTCCTGACACTCTTCTCCACCCATTCCACCCTGCCTGCAACTCTCTTTTTCACCTCTCTTCCACAATCCCCATTACTCTGTACTGTTGATCCCAAGTATTTAAACTCATCCACCTTTGCCAACTCTACTCCTTGCATCCTCGTCATTCCACTGACCTCCCTCTCATATACACACATGTATTCTTTCTTGTTCCTAATGACCTTCATTGCTCTCCTCTCTAGAGCATATCTCCACCTTTCTAGGGTCTCAGCAACCTGCTCCCTGCTATCGCTACAGATCACAATGTCATCAGCAAACATCATAGTCCACGGGTACTCATGTCTAATCTCATCTGTCAACCTGTCCATCACCATTGCAAATAAGAAAGGGCTCAGAGCCAATCCCTGATGTAATCCCACCTCCACCTTGAAGGCATCCGTCACCCCTACCGCAGACCTCACCACGGTCACACTTCCCTCGTACATATCCAGTACAACTCTTACATACTTCTTTGCCACTCCGACTTCCTCATACAATACCACAACACGTCTTGAGGCACCCTGTCATATGCTTTCTCCAGATCCACAAAGATGCAATGCAACTCCTTCTGGCCTTCTCTATACTTCTCCATCAACACCCTCAGAGCAAACATTGCATCTGTGGTGCTCTTTCTTGGCATGAAACCATCCTGCTGCTCACCAATCATCAGCTCACTTCTTAACCTAGCTTCCACTGGTCTTTCCCATAACTTCATGCTGTGGCTCATCAATTTTAACCTCCTGTAGTTACAACAGTCCTGCACATCTCCCTTATTCTTAAATATCGGCACCAGTACATTTCTTCTCCACTTCTCAGGCATCCTCTCACTTTCCAAGATTCCTTTAAACAATCTGGTTAAAAACTTCACTGCCTTCTCTTCTAAACACCTCCATGCTTCCACAGGTATGTCATCTGGACCAATGGCTTTTCTGTTCTTCATCCTCTTCATAGCTGTCCTCAGTTCCTCCTTGCTAATCCATTGCACTTCCTGATTCACTATCTCCACATCATCCAACCTCTTCTCTCTCTTGTTCTCTTCATTCATTATCAACTCAAAGTTCTCTTTCAATCTGCTCAACACACTCTCCTTGTCAGTATGTTTCCATCTATATCCTTTATCACCCTAACCTGCTAAACATCTTTCCCAGCTCACTCCCTCTGTCTAGCCAATCGGTACAGATCCTTTTCGCCCTCCTTAGTGTCCAACCTCTGTTACAACTCATAGTACGCCTTTTCTTTAGCCTTTGCCACCTCTCTCTTCACCTTGTGCCTTATCTCCTTGTATTCTTGTCTACTTTCTACATCTCTTTTACTATCCCACTTCTTCTTTGCCATTCTCTTCCTCTGTATCCCCTCCAGTACTTCCCCATTCCACCACCAGGTTTCCTTTTCCTCCTTCCTCTGTCCAGATGTCACGCCAAGCACCCTTCTTACTGTCACCCTTGCTACATCTGCTGTAGTTTCACAAGTGTCTGGAAATTCTTCACTACCACCCAGTGCCTGTCTCACCTTTTCCCTAAGCTTAACCTTGCAGTCTTCCTTTTTCAACTTCTACCATTTGATCCTTGGCTCTGCACACACTCTTTACCTCTTCTTGATATTCAAAGTCATCCTACAGACCACCATCCTATGCTGCTTAACTACACTTTCCCCTGCCACCATTTCGCAGTCTTCAGTCTCCTTCAGATTGACTCTTCTGCATAGGATGTAATTTACCTGTGTGCATCTTCCTTCAGTCTTGTACGTAACCCTATGTTCCTCACTCTTCTTAAAATACGTATTTACCACAGACATGTCCATCCTTTTGGAAAAATCCACTATCCTCTGACCTGCTTCATTCCTCTCCTTGACACCATACCTACCCATCACCTCCTCGTCCCATATGTTCCCTTCACCAACATGTCCATTGAAATCTGGTCCAATCACCACTTTCTGTCCTTTGGGTACACTGTTCTTCATTTCATCCAACTCACTCCAAAAATCTTCTTTCTCATCCATTGCACACCCAACTTGCGGGGCACATGCACTAACAACATTCATCATCACAACTCCAATTTCCAGTTTCATAATCATTACTCTGTCTGACACTCTTTTCACCTCCAAAACACTCTTGACATACTGTTCCTTCAGAATAACCCCTACTCCATTTCTTCTCCTATCCACACCATGATAGAGCAATTTGAATCCACCTCCGATCCACCTGGCCTTATTCCTCTTCCATTTAGTCTCTTGCATGCACAATAAATCAAACTTCCTTCTCTCCATCATATCTGCTAACTCTCTCCCCTTACCAGTCATACTGCCAACTTTCAAAGTTCCTACCCTCAGTTCCACCCTCTTTACCTTCCTCTTCTCCCTATTCTTCTTCTCCTTCTTATTCTTCTTTGGCCAACAGTAGCCCAGTTTCTGCCAGCACCCTGTTGGCTAACAGTACTGGTGGCGGTCGTTGTTAACCTGGGCTTGACCGATCTGGTATGGAAATTTGTATTGTTGTCCACATATTGATTTGGCAAAATTTTACACCGGATACCCTTCCTGATGTAACCCTCCCTATTTATCTGGGCTTGGGACTGGCACGAAGAAACACACTGGTTTGTGCATCCCCTGTGGCTGGGTTATGTGTTCCAAAAAACAAAATAGTATTTATAAAAGGTGTAATTTTGCTTGACTTCTCACTCTATACAACTCTAAGCAACTGACACGCAGGTAAACAGACTTGAGCTGAGAAAACTGTGTGGTGGTGGAGGGATGTGACAGCAGGATGCTTGCTGCTTATTGACACATTTACAAGACAAAAGACGGTGACGGAAAGGTGTGAAGGGATTTAAGGTGAGACAGATTTACAAGTTTTTTCATATGCTTTTTAATTCTAGTGTTAAACAGAGTAGAATATAAGGACTTAAAGTGTGCTCTAAATATGTAAGTTATATGTTTTATGGTCAATAATTTTATTTGTCTGCATTGTTAATTGTTATTATTGAATTACAGACTTCCTGCTTGTGGATTTGTTGGGCCAAGATTTTATTGTCTTTCTCTCCATGTTTATAATAATGATGTTGTGATTTAAAGATAAGCTGTTCCATTTCTTTAGAAGTCAAAAGGTTAAATTGTGATTCAAAACCTGTTTTTCCCTATAGAGTGCCTCATTTGGAGAACTAGCATATTCTAGATCTATTCTGGAAATTTCACATATTAACTCAGATGGCTTCTTGGTTTCCAATTTATTTTTGTGAAAAATCTATGAAATAATCTGTCCGCTTAAGAGAACCTTCAGAGATTCCCAGAGTATAAGTGCTGAGATGAATTTGTATCAATGAAATAATCAATTTGCTTGGATATGAATTCTGTACAGTTCTCATCAGCTAATACGCCAGCTATGAGATGAGTGTGTAGAATGCAATAATATAAGGTCCATGATAAAAGGGAATGGTCAGAAATAACAATTGCGTCATACTTATAAGATTTGATAGTGGGCAAAAAATGATTGTCAATGAGGAAATCATTCTTGAGTAACAATGATGTACAGGTGAGAAGAAGGAGTAATTTTGTGAGTGTTTACATTAGGGATAGATGCAAATACATTTTGGAAGAGAGCTCTATCATCCATGTTAGTTGCATAGATATTAATCAAAATCATTTTAGTATTAAATTTCCTGTCACCATTATAAATCACCCTTCAGAATCAGATATTTGATCAGACACTACAAATGCAATAGTTCTGTGTGTTAAGATTCCCAGACCCCTGGTTTTCTTTGTATAACTGGAGTGAAAAATTTGGCCAGAGCACTCACTTTGCAATCAAAACTGGTCATTGCTTATTAAGTGAGTCACCTCTTAAAATACTATCTAGGCATTTAGACTTCAGTGTTAAAGTACTCTCTTTCTCTTTAATTCATGATTGAGGCCCTGGGTCATGGAAGTTATTTCTTCTTGACTTTTGTTGGCATTTTGTAGTCTTAGGTAGTACATTACTATATTTAATAGCTTTGCCTTAGATTTCATATTACTCCCAATAGTATTAGGGTGTTGTACCATCTTAGCCATTATGAATGTAGGGAGAAGTCAAGCGAAATGACACCTTTTCTTGGCTAACTAAAAAGATTACAATAATCAAGCTTTTGGGGCAACTCAGGCCCCTTTACATCTTGCCTGAAGAAGGGAACTGAGTTGCCTAAAAAGCTTGCATCACTTGGGCATAAGTACAGTAAAAGGAATTTTTAGGCTTATTTAGTTATGAATTAAAAAATATAGATGTGATGGTATTGAGGACATAAGGAAGAATGGAAATATAATAAAATATATGATTTGATTTTTGTTGGAATATTCATTTATAAAGAGCATGCTTATGAAAAATATCTGAGAAAACAAACCACTTATATGTATTTACTGGATTGTTTTTTGTTGTCACATTATAGTGAAATATATATTTTGTATAATTTGTAGTTGTAGTTTTGGTTTGAAATGTATTACTTTGGCACTTATTAGATGAGAACACTTATTTCCTATACTGACCGGGTTTTCTATTACTCTCAATTGAAAACAAAAAGGGGGAACGTGTGCTTTTATGAATAAAGAGAAAGGTCCCATGTGGTGGAGATCACTTTAAGAACTGAATTGGCACTTAAGGAGCTCGTTACACAAACACCTGAAGGGAGATAGAGCTCTTTATAAAGCCCTTGGAAAGAGGAGCAGCCATTTTCAAAGGAGTGGGTTTAGAGAAAAGAAACAGGGGAATTTCTTCTTCAGTTTTATTTATTTATTGATATATTTGTAAGAGAAAAGAAACAGAGCAACCAAAGAAATTCATTGTTAAAAATAAGTAATAAAAAGCTTAACTTCTAAGACATTGATGTTCTGTGTAAGACTTGACTTGGACTTGACAGATTTTTGTAACTGTAGTTAGTTTGAAAGGAAGGCCATTTGTAGGTTTGGTGATGAATATTGTTATCTGGATCACCTTCTAACTAAAACCTAACTAGTTTGTTTTCAAGCCAAATGAAGGGGGGATCTTGAAGAAACTAAAATGTGAATACTTGTGTCTAAGAAATGTAAGATAAGATTGAAAGAAGGAACATAAGAAGAGGGGTTTTTTTTTATTTGTTTCTTAGGAAGACTTTTTTTTTTTTTTTTTTTAAATGGGTGAACTTACACTTAATGGTTTTATAGCTGTCTCTTTACTTTTTTCAAAGAAATAAGGGTTGTTTTTAATGGATATTTGAGGAGAATCCATTTCTAATGTAAGTGGCTTAAGATGCAGTATAAACCCATTTGGTTATTAATAGTGCACTTTGTAAAGATAAACCACCAAAGACATTTTATAGACTTGTGATAAAAGTGCTCTTCTTTGTAAAACCTTCAGTTCCTAACAAGGAGGTTCTCTTACTTTTAGGAAGCAAATACAAGAAATGGGCTGCAACTCATTTTACAAATCTTTCAAGAACAATATAACTATAAGAATTTAAAAGGATAAATTAAACTGGGATTAAAATGAGATGCAGAGTGAAGGTTAACCTTCATAAGGGTGATGGGCTGTTATAAGAATAACTTTAGAAAAGTGAATGAAAATTTGATTAGGGCAATAAAGTAAGAGTTGCCAATTAATGGGAGAAGTGGAGGAGTCCTTATAAAAAGAAACCTCATTAGAAGGTTAATCACAAATAGCCATTAACTTAACTAAAGACATACATTTAAGTGATCTGGGACTCGGGTGGGAAGAAAATGGGGAGATATCAATAGAAAAGATTAAGGGAGAAATTTGTGCCATACTTTAGCTCTTCAGGGGCCATCACACAATCCTAATTCTAAACCTAAAAATCCACTATGTGATCCCAATGTTAAATATAACAACCATAAATTGAAAGAACCATCACAGGTCTTAACCATAAACAGGAGTTTGGAAAGAAATGCATTGTGGAATACAGGAAACCTATAGAGAGATGGTCAGAATGTCATCCTGGGGGTTCAGTGGTTTTATATTTTAAAAAAAAAAAAAAAAAAAAAAAAAAAGGAAAAAACTTTAAGGAGGAAAGGTATAAGAAGGCCCAAATGTACTTAACCAATTCCTCACCATTCAAGGTAAATATATTTAAGGACCTTCTGGAACTTAATACATTGACTTTAAATGAACAAAGAAAATCCGAGTGATCCCAAGGAATACTGGGATGTAAAGGAGTTGGAAGCAGGAAATAATAACTTGACAAAAGGAGAGGAATGCTTTGAGGGAATAAATTGAAAACCAACAGATAGTGATCAAACCAGTTCACAGGGGCCCAATATCTTCTTCCCTGGCAGCTCTATCCTTGGTATCCTTCTCTCAATATACTCGGCATCTCTTCTCTGCACATGTCCAAAACACAATCTCGCATTACTGAGTTTGTCTCCAAACTTGAGCCAACTCTAATGTACACATTACCAGTTTGGTGAATTTTGAACGACATGTATGATATTTGGTAACATTTACTCTGCATGTGCCCATGTCCAATTCAAATATTGTGAGGAATTCAGATTAGTTCTTGCCATTTATCTCTAAAACTACACCATCCTCACCAATGTGACAGACTTCAACAGAAAGTCAGCATCCCTCTCTACATTTTAATGCCTTTTTAATGCATTTTTCTACTTTTTTTTCAGCATTTTGCAATGTCCAAGACTATATGACCGTTTCAGTATTACCAAAAATATTGCAGTTTTTGCCAAATTTCTCCAAATCTATAACTTACTCAGCAATTGCTAACATATCAATGTAAAGGGTCTTACTGATCTACATTTTAATATGCAATTTGTGTATGATTAGGATTTTTTCATCAATTTTCGTCTATACAACCATTATTGCACATTTCTTGTATATACAAATAAGACCATAGGTTTTGGCAATTTTCTCCAAATTCACAAGTTCCTCTGCAATGGCTCAGTGATCAATACACACAGGAAATCCTGCTACACATTTTGATATGCAATTTATGCATTTTTAGTGTTTCAGTATTTTGCGCTATACATCCATTACTGTACATTTGCTTTATATATACAAATGAGACCACAATTTTTGCCAATTTTCTCCAAATCTAAAGGAAAGCCACTTGTCCCTCCAAGAAGTCACGTAACTATTTAGCAGGAGGGAGTCTCATTCGTTGTCAGAATTAACCAGACAAATCTCTCTGCCAACTAAGAACAGCCATGAACCACCACCCACAGAATCGAAAGAGCCATCAATCTGTCAATCCTCTGTGTCCAGGCTGGGTGAGGTTTCCCGTGTTGAGTCAAATTAAGCCTCAGGCTCCACTCCTGGTGGTGCCCTTCTGTCAATTCCTTAAGTTTCACCTTTGCAACCATACTCCCCCTGGAACCGAAAGACTTTGGTTTCCCGGTTAGCTGCCTGGCAGGTCATGGGAATAACTCCACCGGATCACCAGTTGTCATTTTTTTATGGTTGGAACTATGATGGTATCTGTCCTCGAACCTCCGACTTTCGTTCTTGATTAATGAAAATGTCCTAGGAATAACATTGGAATGGTGACTTGCAATCAGTCTAGCATTTCACCTGACTCCTTAGTGAATGTGACAGTGGAGGTTAACAGGACTAAACTATGAACCCCACACCATCCGGCCACAAAACTGGCCAAACTCCCCATACTCGTTCCTTGACACCAACACTTAAAATATTAACAATTCTAAAGCATTCATGTATTTAGAATATTTTATTGAACAAAGCACCAAAAGAAAGTTACAGCAATAGAAAAACAATTCAAATTACATAGTTTATAATTAGAGTACAAAAAAATTTGAAAGAGGTTTTCTTTACCTAGCAATCGAACAGGAGTTCTTAGTTTGCTCCAATGTCCTTATTTGCAATGAACAGAACATCCCTCACACCCTCTCCAGTGTCTATGATGAAACACTGAGGCTGCAGGTTGGTTCATTTAGACGACTGTTTGATTAGACGACCAAATGTTTCCATATCCTGCGGTGGGTTGGCACCCTGCCTGGGATTGGTTCCTGCCTTGTGCCATGTGTTGGCTGGGATTGGCTCCAGCAGACCCCTGTGTTTGGATTCGGCGGGTTGGAAAATGGATGGATGGATGTTTCCATATCCAGGTGAAATGAATATGGAAAAATCTGGGCATCAATGCAGAAGGTCTCCTGTCTTGCGTTCTTGCAAAACAGGTAGCCCATCTTGCCAGCCTCCATCTTTCATCGTCATTTCTCCTTCCTTGTGGCTGATGTTGCTTCTGTAGTAGTCAGACTACCTCCCCATTCCGGTTTTTTCGGCTGGTGTAAAATCCTCTTCCTGGGGTGTTAACCAGTCCCTTCCATTTCTACCTGGAGACTTACCGCCGAATGCATGTCTTGTGGCATGTCCTCTATGGCTTCCACATGTCATGGATCTTGGTAGTAGAAGGGATGTTGGTTGTCAATCATTGCTGAGTAATCCTCTTCTTACAATTAAGGGTAGGCTGTCTTCTGCAGAAATATGCTGAAAAACGGGAGAGAGAGAAATGTTACTTTGACTTGAACAATTAATGAAATAGTGGACATTACCAATAGTCTAAAGACCGGAACGATAAAAGAAAACATGCAAAGAATGTGTTGGCACCAAAGGGCTTTCTGCTCATCTCTCCAATGGTCATAACACATCCTGTCATGCATTCCAGTGAGCACCTTCCTCTGCTTCTTGGGGGCTTCGCCATCCAGTGTCACTGGAAATTGCACAACAAGATGTTCAAATGCCTGTTGCTCATCCAACTTATCGTTGAAGGCTGCAGCAACCCCTCTGCTCCTGGCTGAGGTCATCTCACATCTGTAAAGAAAAACAATCGATTTAAGACACAGAATCCAAAGAAACTCATTGAATTATATGGAAGTATGTTTTAAAAGGATAATCGTCAATTCAACTCACTCTGACCTACTCTCACTCATCAGGGTCTGTATGATGAGCTTTCTTCTGGTGATGGTGTCCAGCCATGCAAGATGGTAATGCTTTTCTGCAGTAGCATTAATGTGGTCCAGGTATTCAGCCACGGCTCTTGTCAATGTCGTTACAGGATTTCATGCCTGCTGTTCCCAGGACCCTCCTGGCCACATCAGTGGTGGTGATCTTGATCTTGTACCTGTAAGCACATGGTTAAAAACAGATTTCCATAGTTTCATTTAAACAAAAGGTGCCTTTTTTTGGTGAGACTTCTGGTGTAAATGACATCATTGGAGGGGTTGTAAATAGGATGGTCATTGTTGGATAGAAAACCTGTTTTGAAGGGTCGTTCTCAGCCAGGAGATGCCATTCCTTCACATAAATGGGGTGTATTTTTTTTCAAAATACAAATCAAACCACTGCAAAGATAGAAGAAAACTCACAATGAGCAAGTTGTACTGTCAACCTCAAAGTTCCCTGCTGTGTACTTTGTGACAGTACATCGAGGTCCACATTGGATCACACTTGGTTTACATACCTGCTCCTCTACTTGATTTAGCACAAGAGTGCCCAACTGCTGAGTAGATGTTTTGTGTGTGCCCCTTCACGCCAACAATGGCAAATCTTCTTTTTTTTTTTTTTTTTCCTTCTTGGCTGACTTTAAGGACCTCCTATTTACTGTTAACCCACTGACACCTAGAATGATGATAAGAGGAATGTCAGTTACACTCAATGTGCCACTATGAAATATCAGCTTGGGAATACATGAAATATAAAGGAAACTTTACTGTCCTGTTCTTCACTACCCCAGGTCTCTGAAGGTGGCCCAGGATGATAACCACTTCTAAATAGTAAAGAACCAGTAGGTGCTCCTCCTGGGACGTTGGCTCATCACACAAGTTTGGAGATGAGTCAGGAGATTTCTCTTTGACACCTTCAAAATGAGATGGCATTCATCTGTCGGTATCTAAACGGGTGAAAGAAAAATACACACATATACATGATTATCTTTAAGCTTCAAATAACCAGAGCATAATATAAGTTCATGAACAGAAAAGTGAGGATGTGTGACAGATTAAGAAATGGCATACCTCTTTGCTGCAATTTCCTTTGAAACCTGTTTGGAGAAGGTGGTCTTCATGTGACTGAAATAGGCCATGTACATCTTGATCTGATTGTGTTTCTCCAGGTTCTGCAGGGTGAAGTTGGTCTGGCACAGGAGGAATGTGGTGAACCATTTCACACTCTTCATGTAATTCATGACAGTCTGGAAGGTGAGCCCAGCCTGATGAAGCTTCAGAAAGTATGCCCTGGTCTTTTCAATGTCATGGATGAAATTGATGTTTGCCTTGTTTTCATCAATGTGAAACAGGAACCGGCAGACTGTCACACTGGAAACAGTGGAAAGATAAAAAATATTATCCTTATTAACGTAATAGATAAATACACTTGGAAAGGGTTAGAATGGGCCACTACTCTTACCTCTTGCTTAGTTTTTCATCTGGCAGTCACCCTTCAGATACCTCTCAAAGTCCTTGATGAGAGGTTAATCTGAGCTGTGTGTATGGTAAAGCCACAGCCTCATCTTCTGGACTTTACTGCTCCACTTTGGTCCCTCCGTACTGTTGATACAAAAAAGAATCTGTAATATTTAAAATATCCAACGACAGTTATTTGCTGCTGTGTGCAGTGTGTTTAATCATGAAAATGTACATGTTTAAAAAGTACTCCCCCTTGGTAGAAAGGGTTATCCATCACATCTTCCTCCTCATGATTCTCTGTAGATGCAGGGCCAGCTGTACCAGATGTTAAAGGCTGTTCCAGTTCAGCAGAGGCTGAAGCAGATGCAACCTTCCTCGACTTTGAGGAACATAAAGCCAGTGTGACGTTATGGATTTAAAGTCCAGATTTATAAGAATTCCATCACCTGACGCAGCTCCCCTCCATTAGAAATCTTGGCCTGCAGATCTCTGAAACCAATAATCCTTCCATACCAGAGCAGGAATTGTGTGGTTTCTTTTGCAGCATTGACAACTTCCTCAAATTTCATCATTGGAACTGTTCTTTAAGCAAGCCCTTCTGAGGTGGACAGAAACGGTGGCCTGGGGCTTCTTGCAGTAAGGGCATACATGTGGAATCCTAACTGGTTTCCTGAAAGGATAAGATGAAAAGTAGAAACAACAATTTAAACCCACAAATTCAAAACAAAAATGGCAAGGTAACAACAAGGTGAAATAGGAGATTATAATGCTTAGAACTCGCCTGGACTCCGCAACACCACTTGAAGCCATTTGTTTTCTCCCACAGATGTTTGGTCTCTCGTGGACAGTAAGACAGTGTTATGAGAGAGTGCCAGGGGTCTCAAATTTAAAGACCACAAGGGGCAAGCCTAAAACAATACCTGGCATGAGCACCATCCTGAACCCAAAGATATGAACGTTAATCCCAGGATGAAAGATGGCTGACAGTTAGGACTGCAAATGTACCTTAATTTTAGTGTCTGTGCAACATGACACCTTTTAAAAAGGTAGGAGAAGACCTCACAGGTGGACATGGAGTGTGAACAGCCCCCAGGATTAACTGTGGCTGACCTGGGAGGTACTTCATAGCAATGTAAAGTTACAGGTTCAAAGGAGGTTAATTTCTATCTAGATGGGAGAAACCAAGCCTTTTAGCAAAAACACACTTGCTCTTGCATGAATTACATAGAAATCTAAATTTCACTTTACCACCTCCTCTGTGGCATTTATGTACAGGACATAGTCTGATTTTAATATGGACACTGATGGAGACCATCTTTTTATTCCTATCTCAAAGCAGATTGAATGGCCTGGCATCTACATGGGTCCTACTCACTTTTGCAACACTTCTGCCATCTGTTCCTGAGCACAAAGCTTTATGCCAACCAACCTGACTGCACACAAACCTTGTGGCAACTGTGCCAGAGTATAAATGCATAAGTTATCAGATCTGAGGTAGATGTTGGATATGTGTTGATTCTTTACTGTTTTGGAGAATGTAGTTTATGGACAATTACCCACTTAAACAGTTTACATTATATGTGAACTCTAACAAATTACCTGATCTAAGGTGGATGTTGCACATGTGTTTCTTTCTCCATTTGAAGAATGTAGTCTATAGACAGGTGACCACTTTACAGTAAGCGGAGTGTTTTTATATACAATCTTTATACATGTGAACTGTACTTCTGCACTCTGACAATTTAGCAGATTTGAGCTGGATGTTGCACAGTAGTAGTACTATCAGAAAGGAACTGTCACAGGGGGTGGTCTGAATGATTGATGACCTTAAGCCCTGCCCCGCCCCCAAATATGAAAATATAATTTATGAAATATTCCCCGCTCCTATTGGTGGGGATGGGTAATGAAGGGTTGGACCACAGTCATAATTGATAAGCTCTAAACCCCGCCTTTAAGGGAGGTTCTTTTGTAAACCGAGCCCTTATCACTCCCATTAACAATACCCACACCCACGAGGTACGCCTTTGTCTCTCTAACCGCCTATAGGGTTAGGAGAGCGGCGTGTCGCTCCACTTGGCTGCAGTAGGAGACGAAAGAGTCCTTGTATAAAACTCTAGGTATTTAGTGAAAATGCAGCGACACACAAAAGCAGATAGAATGGATGGTCTTGTGAATGCTCCTAAGGAAATGAAAACAAACAGGGTTTCCAGAATGCCTGAGTTACGGGACCCTCGATTTCAGCTCCGCGTGGTACGATTCTAATTGTGCCTTGAGTCAGGTAGAAATAAAAAGAAATGCACGGGGACATCTCACTGTGGTGTTTTCCAAGAAGGAGCCTATCCTTCCTGAATATAGAGGATGGTCATGAAGAGGGGAAAGAGTATCAAGAAAATGAGATAAAAGAACAAGTAAATAAAATTAATTTTTCTATTAGACTGGACTTTTTAAAAATCTTTTATTCCAAATATTGAGGCTATTTATCAAGGAAAACTGTCTGACCAAATGAAAATTAAAAGAAAATTGTAGCCATTGTTTTCAGAGGAGGAAATTTGCATGTTGAATAATTCATGCTCCGAGAAGGAGGAAGAAAATTGGGAAACACCCACCCTTAAGTGGAGATAAATACAGAGGTCTTTTTTCATAGACTAACTTAACCTGTAATCTATGGTGTGGGGGGGTTGGAGGTATATTTTGGGGGTTGTTTAGAAGAGCTTTACCTCTCCTGATAAATGGCTTTGCTATTGCAAATCCACATATCAAATCCGCTGCTAAAAATATTGTAAAAGATGTGATCACCGGGGCTATACCAAGTGCTGCTGGAGGAGTCGGAAAAGCAGGAGGGAGCGGGCTTGATGGTAATGAGAGACAAAACGCAAGAGACCACCGGGGGTCGCTTAATGCCCCGCCAGTTAAAAAGGCAAGGCGCACTATTTTTACAGCATTTTCTAAACATTGTCAGAAGAACAAGACTAAAGCAAATGGAAGACATTTTTTTACGAGAAGATGACTTTCGTACACAATGTCTGAAGAGTGTCAAATCTGAACTGGACCTGTTTACGGTGCCTTTCACTTAAACGAGTGTAGATAAAAGTATATACGTTGAAGACCCACCACTAGAATTTCTCATAGCTGGAAATGGGGAAGATTTACCTTGACTTGAATAACACTCATCTACACCTTACATCTAACCTAACATCTAGCCATTTTCGTAGTGAATACTCCCTGTTAAACCCAACCTGGAGAACACAGGCTGGGGATTTACCTCACTGAAGATGGAAATGGGGAGTTATTTGATTCCTATGGAAATACTCCGGACTTTATCTACTTCCCAAATGACAGTAACTGTTTCTTAAGCAAAAACTGTAAACAAATCATTTACAACAGGCAGCTTCAAAGTTGGTTCTCGGACAAATGCAGTCAACACTGCCTCTTCTATCTGCATCAGAGAGGAAAAGGATTCCAGTACATCTCTGTAATAAAGTATTCTGATGACGTGAACAATAATGATGCTATGGTCTCTAACTTTGTTCGTTCCTGGCTTCTTTCACAGGGACTCTGTTTTTATCAGTACCCGTGCGTGCAAAGATCAGAGACCTATAAAAATTTCAATAGACAGTTAAAGGATGACGACACTCTGTAATGACATAAAATTGCATTTAATAAAGAATTTTACAATTTAATAAGCAATCCAATCCTTTTTTTTTTTTGGTTTCCATCGGTAGGGAATAACTTCAGTTTGATGAACAGGGAGGGGGTGACGCGCGGCTTAGCTTTCAAGAAGTTCTCTTGTTTAATCATTGGGCACAACAGAAAATGGAATGTTCAAACCAGCCATGACGTTTACAAATTCTGTCCAACCACGCGGTCTCCTATGCTCAGATATTGAATGAGAAGCTGTCAGATTACATACCAAATCCACCATGTTGGAGCCGACCAAAGGTTTACCTTCGAACAGCAGCTCTCCACGATTATTCCAAAATGCGTGATTGGGATTGATTGACATTTTATGTAAAACAAATTCAACATTTTTCTTTGCTTTTATAGGCGCACTTCTCAAAACCTCTTGCCAAACCCGGTCCTAAGACACGGTGACTGTTTTAACGTTTCTTTATCGGCCTTTTTAACTAGCATTCTATATCTCTAACAGAGGTGTAAAACTTCACTTTCTCATCAGCTCCTATATCATAGCGTTGCAGGATGTTTCTCATTTCCTTGTCCGGTTCAGTTTCAATGGAGCTCAAGAGATCGTTCGGATTAGTGCTCTTTTGTTGAAAAAGACCTTTGTTGTGGTACCAAATACATTTTTTGAGCGTATTTCATGTTTATGTTCTAAAAGCTAGTAAACTGGACATGAAGGGCACAGCAACACTTAAGCCCCCAAAAAGCCTCCTTTCTGGTTCAAAATAGCTTTACTTTATTTAAGGTTAGTTTTGTCACTTATTTTTCTGACCGATGTTTAATGCTTCTTGAGTTGCTTAAACTGTTTGGGTGAAAGAGGTATATTACCTATTAAAGTATTACCGGCTGTTGCGGACAAAGCATTAATTAAATCGTCAGATCTATTTAAGGATTTTACGGTGACGACAAGAGCAACGTAGTTTACCTTGAGAGGCTGTAGGTTTCTGCTTATTCTGACCGACATGCTGACAGAATATGTAACTTTGACACAGAACCGCTTCTTTTATCTTTTCACGGTGTACACGATTGGGCAGAAATGGACCAGTTCTTAATTGCAGATCATCAGGGGTCTGTGCCTTCAGATCCACTAAGATAGCCATATGGTAATTTTGTAGCAGCTTCTAAAGCTTCCAAAGAACTTAACACACCCCGGATACATTTGGCAGGCCAAGGTAGTAATCTGCAATTTGTCCCTGGGGTTTTTAAAAAGAGTAATCTTGAGAGAATAAATTTTGAACCAAGTAAATGATAGACCGATTCCGGTGGTGAGTATATCTTGTGAAAGCGTTTTCTATTTCCTGGCTTTCACTAGCCGATTCCATCAGATCACCTATAATGACCAAATTTATTTTCTCAGGAGGGAGAAGTTCATTGTCGCATAAAGACTTTGGGATCCCCTCAATAAATTTTAACTGCTGAAATTTAAACGATAGCTCGTCGTACATTTTTCTGCCAGCAGCTATAAAACCAGATTATATTTTGAAAAGGTTGAGACACAACGTGATTCGAATGTTCCAGTAATTTTTTTACATAATAGGATTTACCAGAACAAGGAGGACTGGAGATAATTTTAGTGACGGGGTGTTGAAGGCGTGTATCAATCTTTTAGTAGCCATAAGGTCTTGTGTTGTAATCTTTTAGGAGAACCCTCTTGTTATACACTACTCTGAATTTTTTCCTGAGTGGTCTGTTTTCTAAAGTGAAGCGTGTCTTTATTTCTAAGGATCTGCTTACCATGAACCAGTAACTCTTGAGGAGGTACTTCATGAGATGCCACAAAATTCTGAACTAGATTGGTTAGTGTTTCGAGGTTTACAATTTTTCCGGTTTCATGGTTAATGGTGATGCCTTTTATCTTCATACATGTTTTGCCTTGTGCTGTTTTATACCTGTATGTCTTTGGACCACCTGATGCATATTCTGTAATATAATCACCAGGATTTAACTCGCTGGTGAGCTCTCGAAAATAATCACCCAGAGGAGGATTGTACTGACCAGGTTGAGAAGTAAAAATAACCGAGTTGGTGTCGTGGTACAACACCCTCTCCCAGACTGTCCAGTAAATCATACAACTCTAACCGAGCATAGGCAGTTGTGAAAGCAGAAATGACAACATTAACGCTACCAGGTATGGTGTACTTTTCATTGGCGTACTTCCATTGTATTTGAGCAATCTCATTGCTGATTAAATTCAAAATAAGAAACATTATACTGTTTGGAGAAAATTATATTGCAGGAATTCCTCACCGTCCTTGACTAAGCTAGTAGTGAGATGGAGAGGTTTTTGCCCAAACTTACCCCAAAGAGAATTTAAAAACAACTTTGACATCTGTCTCTTAGTAGGATTTACAGCAATGTTATCGTGGTCCATTTGTACACCTTCCTTCTGATAATAATCTAAACTATACCGCTCACTAGGGAAGCCTCATCCGTACACCAGGCAGGATAACCTGATGACTCCTGCTTACCTTTTTTAGATGAAACTTGATATAGTCTGAAAATAATTCAGAAGTACGTTCGGGGTAATGCCAAATCTCGTGTACTTTTGAAACTTTATACCCTTTGTCAATGGCCTTTGCTATTTCCACACTATACCAAGTCCCGGTTAAAGTTCTCTCATCCTCTTTGTGACGACAGTCCGCAGTCTGAGATTCTGTCTCCACACAGGTGTGACAGAGGGTGAACATTTAATTTCCCTCAACCTGAGGCAGGACTGGAACATTGAGACCACATGCAGGCCGGACGGTGGCTTTAATTAATCCAAAATACTGGCCGAGATCACCAAACTGCTGAAAAATGATGGTGGGATGAATGATAGGGTACATTTGTTTTATTCACAAATGGGTACAAACTAGTAAAATCATAATGGTGAATCTGCTCGGTGGCCACGGCCTTGTAGTACAATTTTATGGAGTTGGTACGTCATCCGAACAACGAGTCACTCGGATTTATACGTTGTGGGAAACCGCAGTGTTTTAAGAAAGTTTGTAGCCCGAGGTCGTGTTTTTTCATTGTCTCCCAAGAATGCTCCCAGAGCACGCGAACATCTAGACTAAATTTTGTCCTAAGTATTTCCAACTTTCACAAACATTTGGTACATAACTGCACAAGTCATGCCGGTTAAAGGATGGGTACTGTTTAAATCATAACATTCTGGACAGCCGTGATTAAAACAGCCAGCAACTTCAAAGGTGGTCGGAATACCTTTAACTCTGGCATAGCCATCAAGAAAAAAGGAACCCTTTACTTCGCCAAGGTTTAGAGCGTGCTGAATGTTCAACTTTTCTGTTTCAGAGATACAATAACCATTGAATAGATGCGTTTGAGTAGTTTTTCTGACTACTAACGTAATGATCAGAAGGAATTATACAAATAGATTTTGGAGGCCTGCGGTGGGCTGGCACCCTGCCCGGGGTTTTGTTTCCTGCCTTGCTCCCTGTGTTGACCCCAGCAGACCCCCATGACCCTGTAGTTAGGATATAGCGGGTTGGATAATGGATGGATTGATGGATTTTGGAGGCATACAGTTTTGCCGGTACATGGCCATACATGAAGAGTTTAGGGTCATGCATTGAAACGGATCAGTATTGTCCATTTCGATGACCTCGTCTCTAAATTTGATGCATGCAGTTCTAAGAATTTCAACGTCATTTTTACAATAAAAAGCCATCTCCTCTTTAAAATTAAAAATGCCATGTTTGACACTCTCATACCAGGTAAAAAATTTTTTCTTTGGTCATCATACTTGATGCCATAGCATTCAGGCTCAAGGTAGGGTCCAATATAATTCTGGTTTTCAGCCGTATTGAAGAAATCTGGGAAATACCCTTTTTCGGCATCAAACCCCATGGTTTTAGGCATGACACTCAATTTCATTGAATTTTTTTTAACAAAGAATCTATAAAATGATGTGTGTGAAACCCATCAACTTATTTCCTTCAGTGGTAACACGAAGTTTCACACCATTTTCATTCAAATACTTCATTAAAAAGTACCCATTGTAACCTTTTTCATTGAGCTATGAAGGTATAGCCTTGATACTTGAGACAACGGTATCTGTCAAAGAAGTTGTGTACACGATCTTCACCTGCCCAGAACCAGGATTTCCCCCACAAGGACTTTAAGTATACATAATTTGGAATGTGCACACCAGTTTCTTGCTGACTTTCAAAATCATAAAATACGTATTGCTCACAACGATCCCCAGACTTCAAGGTTTCTATAAAGCACTGATGCATTCACTGTAAGTTTTGTAACACAGGACACATTTTTGCAGTGTCGCAGGCCGCTTCCATGTCGTTGGTCTTGTCATTAAATTTAGGGATCGCATGCTGAATAAAATAAAATTGGGATCGTCAGTAACGGTTGTAATCAACACACTTGATAAGCTCTTCAGGGATCGGCCTGCAATCGAGGGATAAACAAACGTTGCAGTGGCCTTCACAGCGATGGCTAAGGATTGAGTGGTAGCTTGTGTAACAGTAGTCACACAAGTATTTCACACACAGAAATCCCTTTAAATTCAAAATGCTGTAGTAATGGTTGTCATGCAAAAACAAAATAGGTTTTAGGGTTTCTACCACAGGAGCTTTCATCTGTACTAGACAACAATTTTAATATCCAGCAAGTTTTTAAATTTATGAATGTCTGCAAAGGACTCTTTTTCATGCTCAGATAATCCAGCCCTGCTCTGAAGGTTGTACACTTCACGTATGAATAACTAGATTTTGTCTGTACCGGTATTCCATTAGGGTAAGCAGACAAAAGGCAAAATAGAGCTGATTCTCGTAATTATAAGAAATAATTAAATGCCTCATTGTCAGACTATTTTATGATTGAGTAGAGCGGACACCTTGCGAGCACCACCGCTAGATGACCGAACAATCTGTTTGACTAGCATCAGACTCATCCGCTAATACACTCACGTGACTCTGAAGAAGATTCTGTCTGAAGAAAATTGTCTACATTAATATTAGATCGGTCATCTGTGTAAAAACGCAGATAGGTGAGGAATCAGCACGCAATTCTAACTGTACAACATCTTGTTGAATTAAAGTACCCAAAAATCTATCCAGAATTCTTTGCAGTGTCCATGAATGCTGTTAAACATCTCCTCATAAGGCTCTGTGTCATAGGCATCAGCAAAATTTAAGGGGTGTCTTATTTCTGTATGATTAAATGCCGGTCTGTTGATCTGATGAAAAATGCTTCGATTGTCATCACTAGAGACAACAGAGGGACCAGCCGTGACTGTTAGGCCTGAAGTTGAAGAGGATAAGGGTTTAGACACCACAGAACCACTGGACATAACTGGCACGACTGGAGTTTGATGGGATAGTTACAAATGGTGGTGCAGCAGAGGCTGAGGAAACAGACTGAAACAGGGATCAGAGGTGTGAGCTACAGGGACTGAAGTGTTAGATACAGCAGAAGGGTTAGAGTACAGAATGAATAGAGAGGTTAACTACAGATGGGGATACTGAAACAGAAGTGTTAGCTACTGGGACTGAGGCTGAGGAGACGGTGACTGAAGATACAGTGACTGGAGCAGAGGTCGCCGAGACTGAGACAGAAGTAGAGGATACAAAAGGTATAACTGAAACGAATGTAACCAAAGGGGTAGCTGAGACTGGTGTAACCATACTCTGAGAGGGGGCAGCGTTCTGGGTGGGTGGACCAAAAGGCTGTGCATTTGCAGAACCCAGAGTGTTTAAGCCATGACCCGTTTGAGCATTCACATTTTCATTCAAAGACCACTAAAACCTTTCTAACAAATTATTTAATGTCCGCATTTCATCAGGAGTGGCTACTGGACACAGGGTTTCTAAAAGGTAGTCAAGCTGATCAAAGTCAATGGGAGTGGTAACAGGTGAAGGAACTCTCATGGTAGCTATTCATTTCTATCATGTTTTTATTTTGCTAATTAATATATTCCAATTCATTAAAATATCAGAGTGGAGGAGTAGGCATTTTTTGGGGGCCGAATAGAGTAAATTTATTCACCATGTCATGCAATAACCCAGCATTTTGAGAACCGCGTCCAAGTTCTCACATGCATGCCTTTTCATGCTTTTACCATCAACACTCATATTGCCTGACATTATCTGGGGAACAAGTTTTCTAAAATAACGTACAATAAAATAACCTTTTCATGGTAAATCTGGAGAAAGTGGTAAAAGGTCCGGTAATGCACCTTGAAAATCCAGCAGAACTTGGTCGATTTCTGCTCAGCAGCCTTAGCCCCGGCATCAATTCTTTCGGATTCACCGACTGTTTGGGTGATGATACAAACTGCGGTGAATCCCTGAGTATCTGAGTCAGTGATCCTGGTGACTCGGGTTCTGAAAAAAACAAACAAGACTACGATTTCGTTAAAAATAAACATTTGTGGCACACTCGCACAATTGATTCAACTTACTGTGCTGCGTGAAAGATGTTCAATAATAGACTGTCCAAGGGCCTTTGTGCCGATTCTAGAGGCTGACTGGAACCTTTGGAAGAATAAACACTCTTTGAAAGCGTTGAGTTTTCTCTTAAGGCATTGGCAGTTGAATATATAATTTTTATTTTCCACACACCCGAACCCTTGGGTGAAAGTAGAACTTGCAGGTCTCTGGGGACACTTTCATCTCAAAATGACAATCTGTGGTAGATATTAATTCTTCCAATTGCATGCCTGTTAGATGTAAAGAAGAATACAAGTCTGCCTCCGATTCTTCTGCATATAAAATATAAAGTACTTGGTTTGTACATACTTACATTTCCATTAAAAAGTAATCGGCCTAAACGTGCTTGTAAAGTAATAACTTTGTACATTTCCATTTAAAGTAATCAGCCTGAACGTACATTACCATTAAAAGTAATGTTTGTACATACTTTTTACTGTGTGGTCTTATAAACAGCATTTCAAAAGTATTAAAAGTAACTCACTTTTTGAGCAACCAATGGGCCAGAAACTGCAACCTTCTGAAATAAGAAAAATACTTCATTTATAAACTGAGTGTTACAACTAGGTACAGTTTCTTCATTTAAAAAGCCGAAAACCCACCTCCTGGTGAGAGGGTTCTCGGAGATTGCTTTTTGTCATTAGAACTATCTGATTTGAAATCGGCTTTATAAAGGAAAATCATTTCATTAGTTTGAAGAGAGATGATCGTTAACAGCACATATTTCGATAATCTACACTTACCAACAATCAAAAGTATTTTTTCCATTGTCTGCCATTGCAGAAGATAAAGCGAAATCGCCTACCTTTTGGAAAGATCGCCGAGGCACTTGTATGCTGAAAAAGTTAGCGTGTTGATAGACTGCGAAGCAGAGCTCTTTATGCTGCCCATCATGCTCTGTCCCGCATTGGAAGGGCGGAGCGAAACACCCTGTATGTTTGGTAGAAAGCTCAGAGGTGCTGATGTTCCTCCAAGGGGTGGTGACCCTTTGTAGCTGCAAAGAAGACTCATTCAAGCGCTCGCAGGTGTAAGGGGAACATCTAAGCAATAGGAAAAAGCGCACCCTGTTTTTATTTCAATGCAAACAGCAGTTTATGTATGAAACCATTTATTAGATTGCTACGTGTATTTTAATAACTTTTCTTACATTTGTTTAAAGTAGATTGTCTGTCTATTTTGGCATATAAGAGAGACATTAGCAGGAAATAGTTAATCTAATAACTTTGTTCTTGGACCAAAGGGATGCAAGTCTTTTTTTTTTTTTTTTTTGACATTTAACTGGTTATCGCTTTTAAAAAAAACATTCTTGTGATTAAGTGAGCAGAGCCAGTGCTGAAAAATGTGTTAAGGATTTTAGTAAAAATCAGAAGGAGTGTAGATTTTCTTAATTGCTTTGAATCGGGGTGAGAATAAGTATTTATGTTAAAATCTTGTGATATAAAAAATAGAACACATTCAAATTAGATTAAGTACGTCGGGGGCTCATCATAAAAACAAGGCGTAACGATCATATTGTTAAGGACTTATTCGGTAAAAATGGAGTCAAGACCTGTCTTTTGGTGCAAAACAGGAGTGTATTTTTTTTAATTGCTTTGAATTGGTGTGAGAATAATTTTGTTAATCTTATAATATAAAAATTAAGTATACAGGGTTCTCATCATTAAAACAGAAAGGCTTTGACTTCTTGGTGTTGCCTTCTTATGGCAAGGTAATTAAAACAAGTTGTAATGAACTACGGTCTGAGCGATCATATTGTTAAAACATATTTGAATCTAAGGTATAAACAATGGGACACAGTCAGCTTGATGACTACCTGTCAGACTGCAACGTCTGTGAATCTTATTGATAAGGCTTAAAACAGGTATGCATTTTTAACGTTTTTAGCGTTATGTCAGAGGAGCTCATCATGAAACCAGAAAGGAGCGTGACTTCCTATGGGAAGATAATTAAAACAAAGTGTAATGAACAGATTTGAATCTAGGTTATAAACAATGGGATGCATTCGACTTGGCAACTACCTGTGGGGACGTAATTAAAATTGCGTTTTTAGCGTTAAGAATTGTCTTATGGAGCATATTTTCTTGTTTTGAATCGGGGTGAGAATAAGTATTTTAGGTTAATAACGTCTTATGAAATTTAAAAAGATGCACACAGGCATGAGAAATGAATATTTTATATCGTTTTAGAAAGTTACACATATGCATGGCTATGTATTACAGGCAAAATACGTGTATATTTAATTTCTTAATATTATTTTGGAATCTAGTGTTTATAAAATGAAGCAACGTGTCATTTTCATATCATACAGTATTTTGGGGCGGGGCTAAAGTCCTCAATCATCCCTTTGACACTTCCTTTGTGATGGTACTACTATGACATACCTCTTTGCTGCAATTTCCTTTGAAACCTGTTTGGAGAAGGTCTTCTGCATGTGACTGAAATAGTCCATGTACATCTAGATCTGATTGTGTTTCTCCAGGTTCTGCAGGATGAAGTTGGTCTGGCACAGGAGGAATGTGGTGAACTGTTTTACACTCCATGTAATTCATGACAGTCTAGAAGGTGAGTCCAGCCTGATGAAGCTTCAGAAAGTATGCCTTGGTCTTTTCAATGTCATGGATGAAATTTGTTTGCCTCGTTTTCATCAATGTGAAACAGGAATTGGCAGACTTTATCACACTGCAAACAGGGGTGGAGGGGGAGTGATATTATCCTTATCAATGTAATAGATAAATACACTCATCAAGGTTTAGAATGGTCCACTACTCTTACCTCTTGCTTAGTTTTTCATCTGGTGGTCGCCCTTCAGATACCTCTCAAAGTCCTTGATGAGAGGTTAATCTGAGCTGTGTTTCTGGTAAAGCCCCAGCCTCACAATCTTCTTCCGGACTTCACTGCTTCACTTTGGTTCCTCTGTACTGTTGATACAAAAAGAATTTCCTTTATTTAAAATATCAAACGACAGTTATTAGTTGATGTGTGCAGCTTGTGTGTTATCATGAAAATGTACATGTTTAAAAAGTACTCTTGTTAGAAAGGGTCATCCACCACATCTTCCTCCTCGCGATTCTCTGTAGATGCAGGGCCAGCCGTAACACATGTTGAAGGCTGTTCCAGTTCAGCAGAGGCTGGAGCAGATGCAACCTTCCTTGAATTTGAGGAGCGAAAAGCCAGTGTGACGTTATGGATTTAAAGTCCAGATTTCTTCAAGAATTCCATCACCTGACGCAGCTCCCCTTCATTAGAAATCTTGGCCTGCAGATCTCTGAAATCAACAATCCTTCCGTGCCAGAGAAGGAATTGGGTCATTGCTTTTGCAGCATTGACAACTTCCTCCAATTCATCATTGGAACTGTTCCTTTGGCAAACCCTTCTGAGGTGGACAGAAACGGTGGCCTGGGGCTTCTCGCAGTAAGGGCATACATGTGGAATCCTAACTGGTTTCCTGAAAGGATAAGATGAGAAGTAGAAACAATTTAAACCCACAAATTCAAAACAAAAATGACAAGGTAACAACAAGGTGAAGTATGAGATTATAATGCTTAAAGAGAACTCACCTGGACTCCGCAACAGCACTTGAAGCCATTCGTTTTCTCCCAAAGATGTTTGATCCCCTGTGGACAGTAAGACAGTGTTATGAGAATGTGCCAGGGGTCTCAAATTTTAAAGACCACAAGGGGCAAGTCTAAAACAATACCTGTCAAGAGTAGCATGAGCACCATCCTGAACCCAATAAAGGTGTGAACGTTAATCCCAGGATTAAAGATAACTGATGGTTAGGACTGCCTATAGGGTTAGGAGAGAGGCATGTCACTCCACTCGGCTGCGGTAGGAGACGAAAGAGTCCTTGTATAAAACTCTAGGCATTTAATGAAAACGCAGCGACACACAAGCAGATAGGAGCATTTACAAGACCATCCTTTCTAAAGAAAATGAAAACAAACGGGGTTTCCAGAATGCCTGAGTTACGGGACCCTCGATTCGGCTCAGCGTGGTACGATTCTAATTGTGCCTTGAGTCAGGTAGAAGTAAAAAGAAATGCACGGGGACATCTCACGGTGGTGGTTTCCAAGAAGGAGCCTATCCTTCGTGAATATAAAGAGGGGGGAAGAATATCAAGAAAATGAGATAAACGAACAAGTAAATGAAATTCATTTTTCTATAAAAGACTTGACTTTTTAAAAATCTTATTCCAAATATTGAGGCTATTTATCAAGGAAAACTGTCTGACCAAATGAAAAGAATTAAAAGAAAATTGTAGCCATTGTTTTCAGAGGAGGAAGACATTAGCATGTTAAATTCATGCTCAGAGGAAGAAGAAAATTGGGAAACACCCACCCCTAAGTAAGTGGAGATAAATACAGGGGTCTATTTTCATAGACTACATTAACCTGTAATGTATGGTGGGGGGAATGCAGGTATATTTCGAGGGTTGTTTAGAAGAGCTTTACCTCTCCTGAGAAATTGGCTTTGCTATTGTTAGTTCCTTCCTCACACTATGCGACTCTTCAATTCCACCTGAGGGGGTAAACGTTAACATTATAAAAAGTTATTGTATGTCTGTATACCTGCATTGTTATCACTCTTTAATTTAATATTTTCTTCTTCAGTATGCTGCTGCTGGAGTATGTGAATTTCCCCTTGGGGTTAATAAAGTGTCTGTCTGTCACCGGGGGTATACCAAGTGCTGCTGGTGGAATTAGAAAAGCAGGAGGGAGCGGGCTTGATGGTAAAGAGAGACAAAATGCAAGAGACCACCGGGTCGCTTAATGTCCCACCAGTTAAAAAGGCAAGGCGCACTATTTTTACAGCATTTTCTAGACATTGTCAGAAGAACAAGACTAAAGTAAACAAAAAAAAAGACATTGTGTATGAAAGTCATCTTCTCGTAAAAAATGTCAGTGTGTCAAATCTGAACTGGACCTGTTTACGGTGCCTTTCATTCAAACGAGTGTAGAAAAAAGTATATACGTTGAAGTCCCGCCGCTCTCAGCCCTCTCTGAAGTAGCACCACTAGAATATCTCATAACTGGAAATGGGGAAGATTACCCTGACTTGAATAACACTCTTCTACGCCTAAGGTAAAATAGTGAATGCTGACGGGACTAACATACCCGCTGGTGCAAAGGTCAGGTTTGTCAACTACCCTACAGCCAGTTTGTTTTCGCAAGTTGATGTTGCCCTGGGGGACCACCCAATATCGCAGAGTTTAAATTGTTATCCTTACAGAGCTGTTTTTAGAAAGCCTGCTTAATTACAGCCAGGAGACTTTATTTTCAGTTTGCTACAGGCCTTTTTTTACAAAGATACACTTAACAAATTGAAAGAGACAGATCCTGATGGAGGAAACACCTGTTTTAATAAGAGAAGCACATTTACGGCTGTTAGTAGGACTGTTGAACTTCTGGGACAGATACATAAAGATCTTTTTCCAAGAAAAACTAATATTGAATGGTATAGACGTGAAGATTAAAATGGTTCAGAACAAAGATGAATTCTGCTTAATGTCTGGTGATGCCGAATGTTACAAAGTAATCATAACATTAGCCTCCCTGTTTGTAAAAAAAAGTTTCACCAGCCGTGCAATTAGGGCACGCTCATGCCCTTACATCAGCCAATGCTAAATACCCTGTGGAAATGGTGAATATGAAAGTGTTCAGTATGCCTGCTGGAATCCGAGTATGCAATCAAGAAAACCTGTTTCTGGGTCAGCTACCACAGTGTATGGTGATTGGCATGGTGGATAATGAGACTTTTTCGGGATCATAAACAAGGAATCTGTTTAATTTCAAACATAATGATATATAGTTCCTGGCTCTGTACTTGGCCGGTGAACAGATTCTGGCCAAACCTTTTCAGCCAGACTTTGCAAGCAGCAACAGTGCCAGAGAGTAGTATTATGCATGCACTTTCTGTCAAAATGTCAAATGATTTATTACGTAAGCCCTGCCCCTTCTTGGATTGACATCATTAAGCCACGCCCCTTCATGTTTTCCCCAGGAAGCTGTCAAGATCCATTTGATGGATGTCTGTCCCTTCCTTGAACCCACTCCCACCCCCCACCCACCTGTTTGCCCCAGGAAACTGTCAAGAGCAGACTTAATGGATGTCTGCCCCGTCCTTCACCCCAGCCGCCATATCCCAAGGACAAGTTCAGGCATGTTGCAGAAGGACCCTCGACATGTCCGGGCAAGTTTCTATCCAGAACCTGCCATCCACACCACCATGTCCCCAGGCATGAAGGCTCTGCCTTTGCCTCCAGCCCCGGTCAGTCAACTCTGATAACGGGCATTCCACTTCCTTGACCACTTCTTCCCAATGACATGACCTCACACACATGTTCCGGGCAGTCCGATCTGCCTTCTAGCCGTTCCTGCCTCTACTGCTTTGAGTAAGAACCCTCTGTATCTATCTATCTAACCTTTGCTTTATCACTTGTAAACCACTTTTAAGTCAAGTCGCCTTCTCCATCTCAGACAGTCTCTACGCTGAAAAAGCCTTTACTTCACACCGCTGGGTGCACGAAGCCTACAGAAATACATGCTGTCCGTCTGTCTACACTGAGACTCTCGAAGCAGGCAGACCCCCTGCAGGCACGTGTCTACACGCTGAAAGATGAAAAATGTATGAGCCCGGAGCGCTGCTATATCCAGCCACAGGAAACTGACAGATCCCTAACCCCCCTGTTGTGTCCTGCGCACGCATGTGTATCAGCAGCTGTGCGTAAACCCCCATTATAGGTAAAAGGCTTTAATGATAACTAGTTCGATATAAGCCCTGTAAAATCACACACTGTTAAATAGGCAACAGGATCCTTTTAAAGAACGTTTTGAGACATATAAAAATCTAGCCTCAGAGGAACATTTTTAAAAAGCCCTGTTCCAGCCAAGTTAGATTGCCTTAAACACATCAGATCTCTGGGGATAGAGAAAGGCGTTGTAAAACACTCCTTGGCAAAACCTTTGGGAGCGAATCACAGCTCACAAGCACCTGTTTGGTATCCTGGATCATGATCTTTAAACCCATGTCAGATCATTCGGGGACCTCACACACATGTTCCAGCTGGTCCGATCTGCCTTATAACTGTTCCTGCCTCTACTGCTTTGGGTAGGAAGCCTCTGTATCTATCTATTGTTTAAAATATCTATCTAACACAGACTCTTGGAGCAGGCAGAAACCCCTGCGCGCGCCTGCCCTCGAGTACAAGCTGTCCAGGGCCTGAGTTCTGCGCAGGCGCAAATTGTCTAGGGCCTATAGCTGTAAGATGATGGGTGTCATGCTGGGGGAGGGCCCAACCCCCTAGGTCTCCGATAGGACGGTATGTTGTGCCGGGCGGTCAAGTTGCGCATTAGATCAACCATATTCGTTCCGGGTAACTGTTCTCCACGAAGCTTAAACTCTCCCAAGCCATTCCAGTAGGTTGTATTAGGGTTATACGACATTTTCTGTAAAATAATTTCGGTGTATTTCTTTGATTTATCCGGTGCACTGTTCAAAATCTCGTTGTACAACCGGTCTTCGGGGGTACTAGGAGTGTCTTTTTGAGAGCCCCCGTCAGTTCCTCCTTGCTCTTGGCAGGCATCAATAGCATCGGAGACCCCGTTTCTTTATCCGCTTTTTTCACAAAGATCATGTATCTTTGCAAGACACTCATATAAAGTTTAACTTTTGTCTCTGTGTTCTAGTCACTGCGTTCAAGTATGAATTTCGTTTATCCAGATCACTTTCCGTAGCGCTTAAAAGGTCGGGGGAAGCTGGAGCTTTCTGTTGCCATTGAACTATTTGCTGTTGAGGGACCAGGTACATCTTGTGCGTGTGTTCCATATTTATACTCTCAACCCTATTAAACTAGTAATAAAAAGAATGGCGGCGCTTAATAGGGCACCGAGGAAACCCCCCTTTCTGATTTGAAAGTGCTTTTTTTCTTTTTAAGGGTGAGGTTTTTATCACAGAGTTTTTTAACGGAGTAATGATGCTTCTTCAGCAACTTGAACTGTCTGGATGTCAGGGGAACACGGACTTTTAAAGTATTGAGAGCTATTTCTTGCAGAGCGTAAATTAAATCGTCCGGAGCCTTGCTCAGCACCGCTTTACTTCGACAACAGGAGACCCTATGTAGGGTCTTGAGCAGAGGGAAATTTCTTTTTATTCTGCAAGACATGCCGGCTATTTCTCAAATATTTGGAAAATTGCCCGTCTTTATCTTTTCCGACGTACACCGTAGGCCAGTCGGGAGGAAATAAACCGGTACGTAAACGAAATTCGTCAGGCATATGGGCTTTCAGATCCACCAGCAGATAACCGTAAGGTTGCCTTGTAGCATCCTCAAAGGCCTCCAAGAAAAATTTAACCCTCCCAGTATACATTTGACGCGCTAAATTGGTAATTTGCAGTTTATCTCGAGGATTTTTAAAGAGGGTAATGTAATTGGCATTCAGGTTTATCGTTCTACTTTTCTTGCCTTGAAAAAATACATTTTAGACCAAGTAAATGATGGACAAATTCCTGTGGTGAAGTATATTTTGTGAAGGCAATCTCTATCTCTTCGCTATGACTCGCCTGTTCCATCAAATCGTCGATCACCAAGTTAACACGGTCAGGCGGCAGTAGTTCATCGTCGCTTAAGGCAATGGGTAAACCCTCCAAAAATTTGGTTTTAGGAAATTGGGCTAGCAGCTCGTTGTACAGAGACTGCCAGCAGCTGTAAAACCAGACTATATTGTCGGGGAGACGAGAAAGCACATGGTCCGCGTGTTCCAAAAGCTTTTTCACATAATGCGATTTGCCAGAACAAGAGGGTCCCGAGACTATTTTCGAGAACAGATGCTGAAGTCTAACATCAAAATCCTCTTTAGTATCCATAGGGGAGAGTTGTGAAATCGGGCAATAGAACCCTTTTGTTGTACACCACTCTGAATCTTTTTCTGAGTGGACGATTTTGCAACATCAGGTTCTTTTTGTTCCTATGAATCTATGCGCCATGAACCGTTATTTCTTTCGTGAGATCGTGTTCTACAAAACTATGCACTAGATCCATTAAACAGTGTAGGTTTACTGCTTTAGCCGTTTTGTGACTGAGAGTAATGCCCTATACCTTCATGCATACTTTGCCTTTGAACGTTTTGTACACGTATGTTTTCAGGCCCCCAGAAACAAATTCTTGTATGAAGTCGTCGGGATCTAGTTCGCTGGTGAGTTCCCCTAAATAATCACCGAGCAGCGGGGTGTACTGCCTGGGCAAGGCTGTGAAGATAATGGAATCTGTATTATGATACAGAATCCTCGGCCCTAAACGATCCAGCAAATGGTACAATTCTAGGCGGGCATAGGCCGTTGTAAAAGCGGCGATCACCACGTTGATGGGACCGGGTAGAACGTATCTGTCAATCACATACCTCCACTGCACTTGAGCGATTTTTGTCGCTGACAAAACCAAAATAGGGCACCCGATACACTTCTGAGAACAGGTAATCGAAGAATTCTTGGGTGCGTTTAACAAACGTCGTGGTCAGTTGGTTAGGTTTCTGACCGAATTTTCCCTAAAGAGAATTCAGAAATAACTTGGAAATTTGTCTCTTTGCGGGGTTGGAGGCGATGTTTTCATTCTCCAATAATACGCCTTCTTTTACGAAATAGTCATCAACATAGCGCCAGCGGGATGCTTCGTCCTGGGCCCACGAGGACCACCCAGAGGCTTCCTGTTTGCCTTTCAGATGAATTTTAATGTAGTCGGGGAAAATAAATCGGCGGTGCTCTGTTCATAGTGCCATATCTATCTCATGTATTTTTAAAACTCTATACTCTTTATCTAAGGCCTTTAGTATTTCAACGCTGCACTATGTTCCTGTTGAAGACCTTTCCCGATCATTGTGACGGCAAAGTCCGGTGGATGTTTGGGTTTCTGCACACGTACAGCACAGAGTGAACATCAATTTACTGCAAATTCTTAAAGGGAGGATCAAAAAATACTTCGGGCTCGTTAAAATCACCATGCTAGCCCCTCGCAATCTGTAATGTTTAAGATCTGCAAACTCCTCAAACAAAGGTCGGATGGCCGATCAGGTAGGTTTTTGTTTTGTTGACGTAAGGGTACAGACTTGTAAAATGATAATAATGCATTTGATCGTCGCCTTGAACCTTATGATATAATTTGATAGTGTTGTTGTGCTCTCCATACAGGGCATCACGGGGATTGATAGGTTCAGGAAACTCAAAGTGTTTTAAGAAATCCTGAAGCTCTGAATCCTCTTTTCATGCGTTCCCACTGATATTCCCAAATCACTCTAACTGTCAGATTAAATTATTCACGCAATTTCTTCAGTGTGTCAAACTTTTTAAACAAATCGGCATAAGGCGCCCCCGTGAGAGGATGTTTAGCTTGTGCATCTTAGCATTCTGGGCAGCCGTGATAAAAACAGCCAGCAAACTCAAAGGCCGTCGGGACACCCTGAACTTCGGCGTAACCGTCTAGATAAAAGGAACCCATCTTTACTTCATTGTGATTCAGGACATGTCGAATATCTATTTTTTCCTTCTCGGAAAGAAACATCAGCCATTGAATAGAAGCATTAGAATAAGCTTTGTGAGTGCTTTTGTAATGATCACTTTGAATTATTCCAATCGCATTATCAGGCATGCAATTTTTGTCTGTAAATGGACAGGCAGAGAGAAGCTAGGGTCATACACTGAAAAGGATCGATATTACCGATTCTGAGCACTTCCTCTCTAAATTTCATGCATTCTGTTCTCAAAATAACCACGTTGTTTCTACAATAGTAAGCCAATTCTCGTCTAAAGTTGAAGGTACCGCTTTTAATCGAATCGTACCAAGACACAAATTCCTCTTTCCTGGCTTATGTGTTGAATGCCATAATATTTAGGCTCAGGGTGCAGCCCGATGTAATTTTGATTTTCAACGGAGTTAAAGAAATGGGGAAAGTATCCTTTTTGAGCCTGGAATCCCATGGCCTTGGGCATACCACTCAATTTCATGGGTAAGAAGCTCAACGAGTCGATAAATCTCAAGTCATAATCTTCTTCTATAAAACAGATTAGTTTACAACCCTGAGCTGTAACCATTGGAGTTTGCCCACTCTCAACGAGATATTTCATTAGGAAATAGCTGTCATAACCCTTAGAATTGTGAGCTATGAATGTGTACTCTTGGTATTTCGGACATCGATATCTGTGGAAGAACTTTGCAATGCAGTCCTCCCCAGCCCAACTCCACGATTGACCATTCCAATGCATGCAGTGGATGTAATTGGGGATATGGATTCCGTCATCTTGACGGCACTCAAAATGACAGAACACGTACTTTTCGTGGAGCAGTCTTTGCGGTAAGCTTTGAATAAAACACTGATTTTCATCAGATTCTTTCATGACCATTCAACAAATGTGACAGTGTTAGGGTCGACACTTGTGAGGTTTTGACTCGGCATTCACTATGTATCTCCGTTTGCAGATAGGGCAGACTTTATGGACGTCGCAGATACTTTCAGACCTGCGTGTCTTTTCATTCCATTTGCGTGTTTTGTGGAGTTTGAAACAAAACCTTGATCGACAGAAACGCTGACAATCGGAACATCGAAAAGCCTCCCCGTCAACCCAACGACAGTCTGTAGATAAACAGACGTCAAAATGTTGCTCACAACTATGTTGACGGGCTCAAATACCCAGTGTAGCAAAAATCGCAGATGTAGGAAAATCCCAGAAAGCCTTTTAGATTCAAAATACCGTAATGTTCATGGTGCAAAAACAGGGAAGCCATCTTTGTTTTTCTGGCATGGGATGCTTCAAATTTTAATAGAGCGTTAGTGTTTGGTTCCCGGTACTAGACGATGATTTTAATTCCCATTAACCTCTCAAATTTTTCAATATCTGAAAACGTTACTTTCTGATCCATTGATAATCCGACCCTGACATGCAATCGACGAGCCTCTTGTTCACACAAATTCTGATTGTTTCTGAACTTAACATTTAATACTGCCAGCAAACCCCTGGCAAAACAGCAGTGATCATCTGGATTGAAGAAGATCCATAGGTGGTTCTGTTTCTTTTGAACGATTATATCGTTGAAAAGGGTACAGGCTTTACGCTTAGATTCCCCAGATGGAACCCTCACTACCTGAACGATTATCATCGGAGTGGAATCGGCTAAAATAGTAGCATGACTCTGGAGAAGTAATTCAATTTGATTAAAAAAAATCTTCCACAGAAAGCATACCCACGGGGATTAGGGAAAAAACACTGGGGTTGAGAGATTCGGCCCGTAATTCTAACTGCACTAGATCCCTAGGATTCAAAGTGCTCGTAAAACTGTAATATTTGTTGAAGGGTCTTGTGTATATGATTAAAAACTTCGGTGAATGAATTAAGTGTGTAGGCCTCAGAAAAACTGAAGCAGTGTCTAATCTCGATATTGTTAAATTTTGGACGCTCTGTTATAGATAAATTATTTAATCTAGAAGTGGAGGGCTGCGGGGAGCTTACTGACAGGTCTGGAGACGAAGGATTGTCCGTATGCGAGGTAGATGGCTGTGGAGAGCTGGCTTCGAGAGTTGTTTACCCCGGACGGATTAGTCACTCCAGAGTCTGTCTGAGGAGTTGAAGTACCCGACCCTGTTAAATCATCAGCAGGCGAGCGCTGAAGATGGACATTGCGGCACCCTGAGGCAGAAGGCTGTATTACTGCGTCACTGACAGGGAAGTGTTGAAGTGGGGGTCTACTTGCACCAGAGGTAGAAATTTGTGGGGTTTTTACATTCGTGTCTAGGGCATTAGGTTGTTGTGATGGGCCTGATGACGTTTTGGCCTCAGAAGAAGTATTCTTCAAAAGCTCCAGCAGAGCGTTAACTACGGCTATTCCATCAGAATTTAGAACCTGGAGCGAATTATTAATGAGGTCAAAATTGTCTATCGGATGTGTCACTGGGTGTGGTGATTGAACAACTTGAGGAGATTGCGGAGGGGTGGGGATTTTACGGGGCTTTATGGAATATTCTAGGTTATCAGACATCTCTTTAAATAGTCTCAGGTTTTCACTGGACGGTCTTTTCCTACCTTTTACGCCCTCCAGAATATTCACACACAACGTCTGTATCACTGCCGCTACTGTCACTGCCGGTGTCGCTGCTTCTGCTACAGCTGTTTTCAGGTATGACCTAAATTTAATCAAAGGCTACAATTATGATCACAGAATATAATTTGCAATTATGATCACAGAATATAATAATAATTTGCAATCAATGTTGTTTTCATGAAATAAAGTACAGTAATATAAAACTGCTCCTTTTTGGGTTAGATGAATGTAAAATGCAATCATATGCATCAAGTCTAAACACATTTCAGGTATGGAGTTGTACACAGGAGCCTCTAATTCTACAAATTGCACCAGTAATTGGTGAAGTTGTTCAGTCAGCTGCTCCAGTCTTTCTCAATGTCTCCGCTGGTGGTCAGGACTAAGGGAATATAGGGGTGAATAGCAGTTTCTGCGCCGATATCCGCGGTCAGAGTGAAGCGTTGCCGACAAAGGGGACCACCTGTTAGAAAAAGATGGCGTCGGTGAGAGTGGAGAAGACTGCAAGAGATTGGAATTAAAGCTGAGCTCGGAGGGCTCCGGAGAATGGCGAGCGCCGCTCTCGGAGGGCTCCGGAGAATGGCGAGCGCCGCTCTCGGAGAGAGGAGGTGTTTGTAGATTCTGCCAGTTATGGTACAGGGCTAGATTTTCTGATCCTTCCAACACTTGAGTTAAAACACCAGGGGGGCTGAGATCTGGAAATAAAGTATGAACTTCTTAGTTAAAGCCCTCTTTTCACAAAATCTGGATTTCTGTATGCCTCTTTTCACAAAAACTGTATGCCTCCTACATTTCTTTGGTAAAACTGAAATCTAAAATGACACTTACTGCTGTTGGGCATCCCGTGGGAAACCCTTTCAGAAAGTGATTCACTCTGTAAAGGATTAGTGTCTAAAAAATAAAAAAACAAAGGCATAAGCTCTTTGAAATAACAAGCTCCGCTTCCAAGGCATGCCGCGGTTCATAAAAAAAATAAAATAAATAAATAAAATAAAATAATGCATGCTCTCTTTAAACAAGCAATCCACACACACACACAGCTCATGCGCTTAATCCCTGCACCTTTTCATCCACGATTCATTCCGATAGATGCGTGTCCATATAAAAAAGCTGTTTTACCGTAGCTAGACAGACTCTCGCCCTAAATAACTTATTTGTAAATAACCTAAGCACTTTAACAAAGCGCACGCGCATTCCCTACACCAAGATGTTTAAAAAGGGCAGCCTGGTTCTTAAGATATAAGCTCATAAATACAGGAACATTTTAAACCTTTTCATTTACACTTGATGCGTTATTAAAATAATTACATTTAGCGAGATGAATGAAAACGCTTTTTCCTGAGTGCACCCCCAAACTCGCGTACATGTACGCGCACGCACGAGCGTTCACAAGCTCGCGCAAACACATACGCACATGGTAAACCTAGATTTTTTTTTTTTTAAAAAAGGTTCTTACCTGATCCCGCATAATAAATCGGAGACTCTATGGGTATATAACCCTCTAAAAACAAAAAATTAAAAGGATTCAAATGCCCATTTTTTACAACAAACTTTATCATTATACTCAAATATTCACTCACACATGACCCTTTCATGAACGGTGCAGATAGAAAATGTCCATATAAAAAGGCTACAACTAATTATATGCGCTTACACATGCCCATGCGCAAACATTCCCAAACTTTATGCGAATATTTATCATTTTTAAAAAGAGCCTTACCATTTTCCAATTCTGCTTGGATGTACAATTCTAAGAAAAAAATATATAAGGATTGAGGCATTCGCTAAGATTTCACCCCACCGTTTTTAAAGCGTATAAGAATCATGACTAGGGCTTACCATGCTCATGGGAGACGCAGTTCTCTGCAGAATAGTCTGTATGAACAATAATTATATTTCATTTAGTCCTAGCCATAAATACTAGAACTCCTTAAGAACTACGTGAAAACACACCATCACAACTGAAATTGGCAGACATCTTGTCGTTCTCAGGGTGATTGGAGAAAAGGGTTGTGTTCCCGACGCCGCTCAATTTATAGAGAAAAGAGCGGTATTTTGGAAGTGATTTGTGATATCAGATGCATGACAATCATTTTAACTGGACATCCGTGTATTGGCCATTGTCCGGTTCATATCTGTGCCTTCGGTCGGACACCGAAAAGTCCAATATTTTTTTAAAAGTCAACCTTTGTAACCCGTTGATTTTATTTAGTATATGTATGTCACAAGGTGAGGCCATTTTTCATACTGACCCCCGAATGATCTGACATGGGTTTAAAGATCATGATCTGGCCTGAGCCTGGACCCAACAGGCGCCTGTGAGCTGTAAATCGCTCCCAAAGGTTTTACCAAAGAGTGTTTTAAAACTCATTTCTCTATCCCCAGAGGTCCGATCTAACTTGGATGGAATAGGGCTTTTTTAAAGATAAACAAAATATACAGCCAAGGCTTGATTTTGTTTTTTTTTTTTTTTTTTTTTATAAATACGTCTCAAATGTTCTTTAAAAGGCCCCTGTTGCATATTATTTAACAGTGTGTGTGATTTTTACAGGGCTTCTATCGGACTAGTTATCATTAAAGCCTTTTACCTCTCGTGGAGGTTTATGCCCAGCTGCTGATAACCATGCTTGTGCAGAACACAGCAGGGGGGTAGGAGGCTGTCAGTTTCCCGGCCTGTGACTGACATTGGCTGTATCTAACGGCGCTCCAGGCTCATACACCTTCCAGCTATTGACACGTGCCTGCTCGCGGGGGAGCGCAGGGGAGAGGGGAGTGGGGAGAAGGGTCTGCCTGCTCAGAGAGTCTCTGTGTAGAAAGAGAGATCCGGTCAGCTTGTATTTTGAACTACACGCACTTGCCTGCGTGTACGCTTAGAGCTTCAGCCCTGGACAGGCGCACTCGGAGACTGCCTGCTCCGCTCTCATGTGTCAACTGTGGGGCTGCTAACAGCAGGATATCTCGTCAGCGCAGAGACTGTCTGGGGTCTTTCTCTGCTTGACTTAGATAAAATAATAATAAATACAGTTTACAAGTGATAAAGCAAAGTTTAGATAGATATTTAAAGTAATAGATATTTTAAATAATAGATACAGGGGTTCTTACCCAAAACAGTAGAGGCAGGAACGGCTATAAGGTAGATCGCTCCGGCTGGAACATGTTCTGGGCCTGTCCTTGGAAGAAGTGGGTAAGGAAGTGGAAGGGGCCAGTCATCAGGGATGGCCTGACCAGGGCTGGAGGCAGGGTCTGATAGAAACTTGCCCAACCATGTTGAGGGCCCCTGACATGCCTGGACTTGTCCTCGGGAGAGGGGGGCCGGGGTGAAGGAGGGGGCAGACATCCATCAAGTCTGCACTTGACAGTTTCCTGGGGCGGGTTCAAGGAAGGGTCAGACATGCATCAAAAAAGGCCGGGGCTTAAGGTCATAAATCATTTTGACAGAAGGTGCCTGGCTTATACTACTCACATGTCCTCGAGAGTAGTAAAGGAGCATCACTTTTATACATCATAAATTTTTGACAGGTGTATGTCCCGCTCCCTGGCATCTCCGGTACCCCACCGTATGCCACCTGGGTTAATTTGGGGTGTTTCCCCGCGCTCTGATCTGTATGGTGCGCTGTTTGACCAGCATCAGACCTTTTGTCAGTCATGCGTAAGGAAAATGGTCAGCCGATCTTAGCCTTGATCCTAAAAACTGGGGTCTGTTCATCTTTGTGATCCGAGCCAGTCCTTCTGGCCCCTGTAAGGTGTCGATAGGTAAGTCAGCAATTTGGGTGGAGCAGGCATCCTGCTCCTGGCTGCACACAGCGCTGTGGTGTGTGGACAGAGAGTGCAGAGAGCTTGAGTGACAGACCAGAGACAGAGGATGGAAAAGAAAACCTTACAGAGACTCTATTACACACCCAAGGAGCCTGGCAGTGCATCCCAAACAGCCATGTTAAACCATGCCCTTTATAAAGCAGGGCATATCGTAGATACCAAAGTGATTTAAAACAACAAGTTTTATTGAATGAAACAAAAAGATACCAAAAAAGTGCTTTAAACAATTTTTATTGAAACAAAATTCCAAACATAGCAAAATAACATGATGTCTTCACTTTCCGGGTTACACACTGTTACACCTTAATTGCTTAAAAGTATGAATAAAAGCAAGTTAAACAGTTGTAAAATAGTCACACAAGCTTGTTTGTATACAGATTAGCAATTCAATTGAAAAGTGAAAATACAAGAATTGTATACACTGTTGAAAACACAAATCAAATTGCAAACCAGGTCCCAACCCATCAGTGAGCTGGTAATACATCTAAATAAAATGTTTAAGCCAACACATGTTTAATATATTTGTATTTCACTAAATTATGTAAGCCTATTTTCTCTGTTTGGAACAGAGCCGACCACATAAAGCTGCTCTTCACAGGCTGGATTAGTTGTGCGTAAGCATCAATGGGTATCTCGCCCTTCTCAAACTCTGCTATAATATCATCCACATCATTCTTGATAGCTTTACGAAAACAAGGCAAGTTATACATTTTTAGCAAAGCGCACACACAGGACACAAGTCTATCCTTTCTAGCCCTTTCAAGCATAAATAAGCTCTGTTTATATGCAATAAATGGTTTAGTGAACCAAATATTACAAATGTGTCCATCTGGTATGCATTTGTTCTCTTGACATTCATCACATTTTTCCCCTAAATGTTCAACAGAGCTAAAAACATAAGTCCAGACGACTGAGCGACCGATTATGGTCATAATGAATCTTTTTCTAGCAGGTATAATATAAGGAGAATATGTTCTATAGGTTGTATTACGTGTCACGATGGGTTGGGACCTGGTTGTCCTTGTTCTAGCTGCCAAGTCTGAGTTCCTCTGACAACAAAACACAACACAACACAACAGTTAGTCAACAGAAAATATAACACAAACAGGTCTTGTTTAGCATGGATAAGGCCTTTTGATTAGATTTCTGTAAATCGATGTTGGCTTTAAAAAATAACTGTAATGGTGATTAGAGACAAGTTGAAAAGCTGCTGCCCGAATCTTGGGCTTTGTTGCATGTTGCATCTTTTGTATGAGCTGAAAAGTGTTTACTACGGCAACAAACTGTTTCAGACAGTTAATATGAATTTTAGTCGGTTTCACAATTCTTAATCCACACAAGGGTTTAATCATAGAAAACACCGTTTGAATTAATCTTTAATACTAATCTGTTGACAGATGCTGGAAACACAAGGGTGCATTTCCTCAGAATCAGATTCTAGTAAAAGACAACTGTGACCATCCTGAGATTCGTCACCCAAACGACATGCTAAACAAGACCCCATTAATACATCTCTTACACAGGTGCTAACCACGGAAGCTACAACAGCGTTCACACAATGCTTCATTAAAATCAATCCGGCTCTGTGACTGCGATGGCTGACGAGTGTTTGGGAAATTAAACACCGGTCTTGAGACTTGAAGTTGAACAATCTTTTACAACGTGTTTAAAGACCTCACCGGCCATCTTAGTCACTCTAATATAGGGAAAAAGAAAAGTTATATTCCCACACGAAAAACATAACAGAATTCTGGACAATATATCAGAAGCCATCTGGATAGCTTTCTCAACACAATCATCCTCAGTGTTGGAACAGATATAAGCTATGTGGCTTAAAAGACACAAATGTATCACGTGTCATTACAGGAACGGTATTCCCTATTGATACATCTAGTCACGCGTGAAATAGCCGGTATGCTTTTTACATCGGCCCTTCTATCCGAAAAAAGGAAACACTCCACTAAGCCAGGCATTCTTTCAGTAAGCCTTTCAATGTCACACATTAATTCTTTAACATCAGGGTTTAAATCATCTTTCTTTTTAGCGATAAGGCCTTTCAATGTTGCAGAAATTACTTCTTTTGCATAATACTTGGGCTCCGCACATGCAATCTGTCAAGTTAAAATAAAATAAAATGAGAACCTATTTTTGTACCGCCATGTAGATAGGTTTAACAGAAAATTTCTTAAACCCAGACTCGCCATGTCCAAGGTCTTGTCGTCTAGGACAGGTGCATCAGTCTTTTTCTCGTAAGATGTCGTCGGGCCTCCAGCAGATGCTTCAGTCTTTTTCACGGACTGTTGAGTTTCTCTTTTGGGCTGCTCCTTTAAAAAGAAAAAAAAGCAATACAACTGTGTAAGCCAAGAAAAATCTATTCAAAATTACCTGTTTAGATTTCTCTGGTTCACCTTCTATAGGCTGGTATTCTTCTACGATGATGAACTTGGCCTCTGCTTTAACGGTCACTTTTGTTGCTTCAGAATCCATTTCTTGCTGCTTTCTAGTAAAATAAAGAAAACAATGGTGTGTCTCAGCGATGAACCAGCAAGCTCCGATGCCGCGACGGACCATCGAACGCTCGACTGGCCCCAGCAACACGGGTAAACGGCCTGCAAGCAACGGCGATGCCGTGACGGACCATCAAACACTCGACTGGCCCCAGCGACACAGGGACACTGATAAGCGGTCGGTTAAAACCACGCAAAGTGGCGGTCTCAGCCAGCCAGCAATTGCTCGGTCAGAAGAATTGTTAGCTGTAAACAAGTGTTAGTGTCTCCTTTCTGACCTTAGCAGGTTGGCATTGTCCACCGCTATTAAGTATCAGTCATAACGGGATGGACACCTGCGCTCATCACAACATACCCAATTCTTGTTATTGAGGAGGCCCAGAGGCTTTCGGTGCAAAAACCGTTCTTTAAATATGCTTTTGGGCGATGCTTTTTACAACGCTCGGCCAATCAAAGCATTTAAAGATAAGATTTTTTAAGATAACCCGCCAGCATATTTTTAACCAATCAACAAACACAAGCCTCATGTTAAGCTAGCCAATGGCATTACACCAGGCTGGTTCGGGCATGCGCTGGCTGCATCGAGCACTTCCCATGTTCATAATAGCCAATCAGGATACAGACCTGTTGGCGGGAGTGTGAAATGTCTATGGATTGAAGGCAACATGGCGTTGCTGTCAAAAAAGCATGAACGACTCTGTCTATGGAAAATGTATTAGCATATGAATTAAACAGCAACAGACAAAAATATCGTAACACATACAATGATGCTTCGGGTATTCGAGCGGTCATTTTTCTAAGCCAGGAGATTTCATGGCGCATCCGAGCAGAAGTGCAAAAGTAAGACATGTACATTTAAATTGTGTATATTATTATGATTGTGCATTACGTTTTGATATACTATTATAAAGCCATAATTTAAAGGTAAAATGGAATGCTCTTTGTTGTTGTTCTTAATACGCGCCATTTAATTTATGATAGGTCTAGAAGTTGGTAAGACAGGCCAGGGCAGACGGTCCTGTATAATAAATAAAAAATCCGGTAGCGCGTTAATATTTATATATAAGTCATGATGGTGTGTACACGTTTAAGTAGACTTTTTGTCCCATGGTATGATGAACTTGTGCCTTAAAATAGGGAAAAAAAGAACCGGCGCATTTAGTACGTATGAAAGCCTGTGGCGTGGCACACATAGAGCTGTCATTTTCTAAGCCAGGAGATCAGGGTTCGCATCCGAGCAGAAGTGCAAAAGTAAGACATGTACTTTTAAATTATGGCATATATCATATCATAATAATATACACAAATGAAATGGTAAAATGGAATTCTAGGTTTCTTTACAAAATTAACATCTGTTGCTGATCATTGAGATAAGACGCGTGTACTTGACCCCGGGGGCCTTGTTGGAACATTCTAGAGGCACCCATAGAATAAAATTTGATAAAAAAAAAACTCATTGGAATATACGTTTCACCGGCTGTCTAAGTGATAACGTTGGAACATTCTAGAAGTACCCTGATACATGACATAAAATGATAAAATTCCATGAAATATTTTTATTTATGTTTTCACCGTGTGTTTATAAACGATAATGTTTGATTAATGTTGGATGGTTATCAGCCTAATATATAGCTGACTTGAGCCGAATTACACATTAAAATATTTTAATGCATTCTGCATTCCTGGAGCATTATGGCTCGCTTCTTAGATTCGGTTGAATTTGATGCTCAGCTTTCCGATCGACATAGAATTAGTACCGAATCGTCCGGTAAGATTTGTATTATATATATATATATATATATATATATATATATATATATATATATATAATAATTAGTGAAAACCATTGGTTTACACCTTAAACGTATAAGGATATTTGTATGTACAATATTAATTTTAAAAATACATCCACCACCTTATTATTTTATTTTAACAATATTTCAGCACGTGAGAAATTGCTTGAATCTCGATTAACGACAGTCTCACAGAAAAAACACCACAAAACCGCCAAGACGAGTTGCAACCACCTTATTAGGAAGTGTGACGGCACCTCGGCAACCTACAGCTATGAAAATAAGAAAAAATAAAATTTTGCTGTTAATATCAAAATCGGGGTGTGTATGTATTTTGGCGTTCACATCACAGACAATAAGGACACCTGTGATCTTCAGGGGTCAGCCTACTGTATGTGTTTGCTTTATTTATTTATTTTTTTTCTTTGAATTTTTGGTCGTAATCTTCTTTATTTATTTATGACGTTATGATCTGCTTCTTATATTCTGTAAGTGCCTTGTGCGTGGAATAGGTTCTATATAAATAGAATGTATTATTATTAATAATAATAATATAATATTATTCTAGCGCTCGATGTACCCTAGCATTAGGCAAGAGCAACACAAGGATAGGGGCCCCGGTTTGCATAACCCAGAGTGCAAGCCATTGATAAGAACTTTGCTGACCAACGCCCTGACGTGGACTGCTAACCTTGCTTAGCCCTGCGTGCACCCGACTGACAAGAACTTTACCGCCCAAAGGCCTCAGAAAATGAGCAAAACTGTGTAGATGAAAAGATTGGGCGTGTGACGCTATTTCGTGGGGCCCTTTTGGGTCGGCGAGCTTAATGAATTGCTGTACGTATCCATATTTATATTATATAGCTATTAAGATTGTGGTTTTAATTTTTTTTAGATTTTGGGCAATCCGTTGGTAGCATTTCCAAAGGAAAGAAAACAGAGAAAGCAACAACCAAGTCTGGGAAAAACCATTCATTCAGATGATAAAGTTGATAGCCGTGTGCATCATTTAATCGAGAAATGGCTGATGTGTGCGCTATTAGAATTATTAATTCATTTAGCAACAGACGTAAAGGTATACAGTTTTTATCAGCCTTTATCGAGGAGATATTATGTCCTCGGAGTAATATTTTAAAGAAATATCTTCTGACGTCTATCTCAGGCCTTTTTGATTCTGAGCACATACCAGTAGTTGAACTTCAGACAGCTTACCAAAGGCTGCATAGACAGGAAAGCGGGATCTTAAAAGATTGCACAAGTCTGGGTACCAGTTCTGGTACAAATTCTATATGACTAAAGCAAGCTAAAATGAAACCTAGTAACACATTTTTAAATATGATCAGAAAGATCAAAAATAAATACAAACGGCTGTCTGCTTATCAGAAAAGGCGATTGAAATGTTCCAGGGGTCCTAGGGCTAATAGAACAAGGGACCAAACAGATTCTTCGGCTCTTAACGCACATGTTGAAATTGTAAGGGAATCTGAAAGACAGATGAAAAGATTTAGAGCTACAGAGCATAACTATGAATTCCGTTTTATCGATTTTGGATAGGATTAAGTCATATACACAGGCCATAAACATTGTCCATCAAAGTATTCAGGATCTTTTAGATGAATTATCCCCGAATATTGCACCATGTGATTTTGTTCAATTGCGACTTATTTCCCCGAGTTTGCAAAACAATCTTTATTCCCAAAAAAAAGAATCTAGACAGCTTTGACACCGCAAGCTTTTTAAATTACATGTCTCGGATGCTGCAAAGTAATACAGAAATTATTACAGATTCTTCTCTCCGGTTGGTAGTAACCATTGTGAAAAACATGCGTGGTGGTGCAAGACTTAGAATTAACACATTACTCTTCAGTAAAATTATTAATACTAAACAACATCGATTAGTAGATTTCTCACATCGGGGTAATTTATGTTTTGCAGGTGCTGTCATCCGCTTACTCAGTCAGAAAGCCAAACCGGATAGCTGCATTCTGCAAAAAGCTAGACAAATGCATAAACAATTGAGATTTTCGGGTGACAAGAAAATATCTTTTTCAGATGTAGAAAAATTTGAGCGTCTAGTAGATGTTTCTATAAAGGTACTATACATGCATGAGAGTACGTGGAAATACTTCACAACGGGTCTTACGCCTCCAAACTCTAAAGTGATTTTTCCTACTCTTACACAATGAGTATTATTATGGGATTTTAAACGTGAAGAAACTTATTGGGGCTAATTATTTTTGCGAAATTTGCCACGCTGCTTATTCTCACAAAGATCGCCATGTTTGTGCCAATACATGCAGGGCCTGCCGTGATGCTTCCTGCATTGAAGTAACAGGCTGTTTAATCAGATGCCGGATATGCAAAATCATCTGTCAATCAAACGATTGCCATGAGAGACACCAAAACAAACATGCCAGTGGAAAGAATACTGTACTTACTGTCAGTGTTACACAGAGCTTACACACCGTTGCAAACCGAGGCTATGTCCTCATTGTAAAGAAACGATCACAAGCTGCGACAATCACTTATGTTATATGCAACCGTTATTAAAGAGCCCAGTGTCAAAAAATATATATTTTAGGATTTTGAATTTCGGCAAGACATGGGTATACACGAAGCGAATTACATATACGCTTTACACATGGATGGTAACACAAGCTGGGAATTTGCCAGAAACGATTGTGTTGAAAGATAGTAAGTTTAAGAATTACTTTTATTGCACACAATGCAAAATCCTATGACAGTTATTTTGTAATTAGTCAATTAATAATAAAAGAAAAAATGAAAATGGATTTAACAACGATCGGTGGAAAAATCATGTTGATAACAGTGAAAGGTTTAAACATCAGATTCATAGACTCTTTGAACTTTTTAGCATCAAAATTGTCTAAATTACCGCAGGCTTTGGGTTTTAAAGGGGCTAAAGGATACTTTCCTCATTTTTTTAATATGATTGAGAACCAAAATTATGTCGGGCCTAGACCGGCTGTAGAATTTTATGGTGTGGAAAGTATGACGCCAGACGAAAAGAGAATTTCTTTTATGGTATTCTAATCACAAGAATGACGCATTTGATTTTCAAAAGGAATTAAAAATGTACTGTCGCTTAGATGTAGGGGTTCTAAGGTCGGCTTGTATTTTGTTCAGACAAGAGGTTATGGAGATCACGAAAACACAGGTGTATTTAGACGAGCAGATTCAAATCAAATACAAAATATTATCAATTGATCCTTTTCAATATGTTACTTTAGCGAGTGTTTGTATGGCAATGTTTAGACTTCAATTTTTGCGTGAGCAAACCATAGCTTTGCCATTACAAGACAGTTATCACAGGATACAGAAGCGCTACCCTACACCGGCCATTCAATGGCTCATGTATCTAGAGGCCGAAGATAAACTAGATATTCGACACGCGCTAAAACCCAGAGGTGAAATGCGTATTGGAAAATATTATCTAGACGGGTATGCCGAAAATAACGGCATAAAGATGGCATTTGAATTTAACGGCTGTTTTTTCCATGGGTGTAATATCTGCGATAATGAAAAATCATGGAATAGTGTTACAAACACGACATTCGGTTCGCTTTATTCAAGAACTATGGAAAAAGTTCACTACTTAAAAATGCAGGGTTTTCAGGTGCATCAAATCCATCCATCCATCCATCCATCCATCCTCTTCCGCTTATCCGAGGTCGGGTCGCGGGGGCAGCAGCTTGAGCAGAGATGCCCAGACTTCCCTCTCCCCGGCCACTTCTTCTAGCTCTTCCGGGGGAGTCCCAAGGCGTTCCCAGGCCAGCCGGGAGACATAGTTCCTCCATCGTGTCCTGGGTCTTCCCCAGGGCCTCCTCCCGGTTAGACGTGCCCAGAACACCTCACCAGGGAGGCGTCCAGGAGGCATCCTGATCAGATGCCCGAGCCACCTCATCTGACTCCTCTCGATGCGGAGGAGCAGCAGCTCTACTCTGAGACCCTCCCGGATGACTGAGCTTCTCACCCTATCTTTAAGGGAAGAGCCCAGACACCCTGCAGAGAAAATTCATTTCAGCCGCTTGTATTCTCGATCTCGTTCTTTCAGTCACTACCCAAAGCTCATGACCATAGGTGAGGGTAGGAACATAGATCAACTGGTAAATTGAAAGCTTTGCCTTATGGCTCAGCTCCTTTTTCACCACGACAGACCGATGCAGAGCCCGCATTACTGCGGATGCCGCACCGATCAGCCTGTCGATCTCACGCTCCATTCTTCCCTCACTCGTGAACAAGACCCCGAGATACTTGAACTCCTCCACTTGGGGCAGGATCTCGCTACCAACCCTGAGAGGGCACTCCACCCTTTTCCGGCTGAGGACCATGGTCTCGGATTTGGAGGTGCTGATTCTCATCCCAGCCACTTCACACTCGGCTGCGAACCGATCCAGAGAGAGCTGAAGATCACGGCCTGATGAAGCAAACAGCACAACATCATCTGCAAAAAGCAGTGACCCAATCCTGAGTCCACCAAACCGGACCCCCTCAACACCCTGGCTGCGCCTAGAAATTCTGTCCATAAAAGTTATGAACAGAATCGGTGACAAAGGGCAGCCCTGGCAGAGTCCAACTCACTGGAAACGGGTTTGACTTACTGCCGGCAATGCGGACCAAGCTCTGACACTGGTTGTACAGGGACCGAACAGCCCTTATCAGGGGGTCTGGTACCCCATACTCTGAGTACCCCCCACAGGATTCCCCGAGGGACATGGTCGAACGCCTTTTCCAAGTCCACAAAACACATGTAGACTGGTTGGGCGAACTCCCATGCACCCTCCAGTACTCTGCTAAGGGTGTAGAGCTGGTCCACTGTTCCGCGACCAGGACGAAAACCACACTGTTCCTCCTGAATCCGAGGTTCGACTCTCCGACGGACCCTCCTCTCCAGAACGCCCGAATAGACTTTTCCAGGGAGGCTGAGGAGTGTGATCCCTCTGTACTTGGAACACAACCGTTGGTCCCCCTTCTTAAAGAGGGGGACCACCACCCCAGTCTGCCAATCCAGAGGCACTGTCCCTGATGTCCATGCGATGTTGCAGAGGCGTGTCAACCAAGACAGTCCTACAACATCCAGAGCCTTGAGGAACTCCAGGCGTATCTCATCCACCCCCGGGGCCCTGCCACCAAGGAGTTTAATGACCACCTCAGTGACCTCAGTCCCAGAGATGGGGGAGCCCACCTCCGAGTCCCCAGGCTCTGCTTCCTCAATGGAAGGCATGTTAGTGGGATTGAGGAGGTCTTCGAAATACTCCCCCCACCCCCCACCGACCCACAATGTCCCGAGTCGAGGTCAGCAGCGCACCATCCCCACCATATACAGTGTTGACACTGCACTGCTTCCCCTTCCTGAGACGCCGGACGGTGGACCAGAATCTCCCCGAAGCCGTCAGAAAGTCATTCTCCATGGCCTCCCTAAACTCCTCCTATGGCTGAGTTTTTGCCTCAGCAACCACCGAAGCCGCATTCCGCTTGGCCTGCCGGTACCTATCAGCTGCCTTCAGAGTCCCACAGGATAAAAGGGTCCTGTAGGACTCCTTCTTCAGCTTGACGGCATCCCTCACCGCTGGTGTCCACCAACGGGTTCGGGGATTGCCGCCACGACAGGCACCGACCACCTTACGGCCACAGCTCTGGTCAGCTGCCTCAACAATAGAGGCACGGAACATGGCCCATTTGGACTCAATGTCCCCCACCTCCCTCGGGACATGGTCGAAGTTCTGCCGGAGGTGGGAGTTGAAGCTACTTCTGACAGGGGGCTCTGCCAGACGTTCCCAGCAGACCCTCACAACATGTTTGGGCCTACCAGGCCTGACATTTACATTTACATCATTTAGCAGACGCTCTTATCCAGAGACACTTACAACAGTGTTTGTTAGTTTTTTCGCATACCCCTTGGGGTCAGAGCGCAGGGTCAGCCATTGTACAGCGCCCCCTGGAGCAATTACAGGTTAAGGGCCTTGCTCAAGGGCCCAGCAGAGTAGGATCTCTTTTGGCAGTGACAGGGATTCGAACCGGCAACCTTCGGGATACCAGCGCAGATCCTTAGCCTCAGAGCCACCACTCCGGCATCCTCCCTCACCATCGAAGCCAACTCACCACCAGGTGGTGATCAGTTGACAGCTCCGCCCCTCTCTTCACCCGAGTGTCCAAGACATGTGGCCGCAAGTCCGACGACACGACCACAAAGTCGATCATCGAACTGAGGCCTAGGGTGTCCTGGTGCCAAGTGCACATATGAACACCCCTATGCTTGAACATGGTGTTCGTTATGGACAATCCGTGACGAGCACAGAAGTCCAATAACAAAACACCGCTCAAATTCAGATCGGGGGGGGCATTCCTCCCAATCACGCCCTTCCAGGTCTTACTGTCATTGCCCACGTGAGCATTGAAGTCTCCCAGCAGAACGAGGGAGTCCCCAGAAGGTATGCCCTCTAGCACTCCCTCCAGGGACTCCAAAAAGGGTGGGTACTCCAAACTGCTGTTCGGTGCATACGCACAAACAACAGTTAGAACCCGTCCCTCCACCCGAAGGCAAAGGGAGGCTACCCTCTCGTCCACCGGGGTAAACCCCAATATACAGGCTCCAAGTCGGGGGGCAATAAGTATACCCACACCCACTCGGCACCTCTCACCGGGGGCAACTCCAGAGTGGTACAGAGTCCAGCCCCTCTCAAGGAGATTGGTTCCAGAGTCCAAGCTGTGCGTCGAGGTGAGTACGACTATATCTAGCCGGAACCTCTCAACTTCGCGCACTAGCTCAGGCTCCTTCCCCTTCAGAGAGGTGACATTCCACGTCCCAAGAGCCAGCTTCTGTAGCCGAGGATCAGACCGCCAAGGTCCCAGCCTTCAGCCACCACCCAACTCACACTGCACCCAACCTCCTTGGCCCTTCCCATAGGTGGTGAGCCCATGGGAAGGGGGACCCATGTTGCCTTTTCGGGCTGTGCCCGGCCGAGCCCCATGGGTGCAGGCCCGGCCACCAGGCGCTCGCCATCGAGCCCCACCTCCAGGCCTGGCTCCAGAGTGGGGCCCCGGTGACCCGCGTCCGGGCAAGGGAAAACGCTGTCCAAAATTGTTTTTCATCATAGGAGGTTTGTTTAGCCGCTCTTTGTCTCATCCCTCACCTAGGACCAGTTTGCCTTGGGTGGCCCTACCAGGGGCATAAAGCCCCAGACAACAGAGCTCCTAGGATCATTGGGACACGCAAACACCTCCACCACGATAAGGTGACGGTTAAAGGAGGGGTATTAAGCAACTGGGTTGGAGCAAAAACCTGTAGCCACTGCGTCCCTCCAGGACCATGATTGAGGACCCCTAATATAGAGGATCAAGCGAATAAAATTACTCCCATCACATACGACAAACCTCATTATGCCCCAGTCAGCAAGAATCATTTTGACACAGTGACTATTGAAATAGACGGACCAGAACATTTCAGTTTGGTAAGGTGATAGTGAAGTTCCATTTCAGACCTGTTAGGCATTGTATGCACGACTGAAGCAATGAGGTCTTACCAGGACCTGACACCTTACATCCAATATTACCAGACCCAAGCGGGTAACAGGTTACTGGGATTCTCTGGATCCCCTGTAATGTATGGTGGGGGTATTGGAGGTATATTTTGGGGGTTCTTAAGAAGAGCTTTACCTCTCCTGAAAAAAGGCTTTGACATTACAAAACCACATATCAAATCCACTGCTAAAAATATTATAAAAGATGTGATCACCGGGGCTATATCAAGTGCGGCTGGTGGCGGGCGAGAAAAGCAGGAGGGGGCGGGCTTGCTGGTAATGAGAAAGACAAAATGCAAGAGACCACTGGGGTCACGTGAGGGCCCACCAGTCAAAAAGGCAAGGAGCACTATTTATACAGCATTTTCTAAACATTGTCAGAATAAGAACAAGACTAAAACAAGCAAAAAGAAGAAGAGAGACATTTTTCAAGAGAAGATGGCTTTCATACACAGAATGTCGGGAGAGTGTGTCAAATCTGAACTGGACCTGTTTTACAGTGACTTTCACTCAAACGAATGTAGATAAAAGCATAGACATCAAATTACTAGATGTGTACAAACCAGATCACAGAGATTACATTTCATAGGTAAGGCTGAACAATTGTTTTGGTTATATTGGCCATTAGAAAATCCCATTTTATAATCTTAACTTTAGCTACACCAGGCTAAGCTAGCAAAGCTATGCATTTATGTGCTCAAGTGAGCCTCCAAACAACATTTTGGCTAAACGTATTTAGTCACTAACTATGTAGATTGTTGTTAGCTGTTAACATTTCTCAAACTCTGAAGGTTTCCCAATGAAATCCACCTCAGGAAGCAGTGGGAGGTCAGGTAGCCCTTAGACGGGATTTTGAGAGAGCTGTCCTGTGATGTTTGTCATGCTAGTTTGGTAACAGATGCTGTACTGGCATCATATGATCAACGCTACCACTCGCTGACATTAAAAAACAAAGGAGGTTTGATGATTCCTTCTGAGGGTCCAGTCAAGGTGGTCAAAGTAGCTGAGCGTGTTATCTGACAGTCGACATTAAGACAAGCTGTCAGTGTATCTTTGATCAGTCAGTTTGTTTCTCAAGGAGCACATGGAGGAAACACAGTTTGAAATTGACAGCCATCATTATATGCTCATGTCTTTAGTTGGTTCTGTCATCCACAAACTAAGGCTGCACCATATTGCCAGACTGAATACTCTGAAATTACAGGATCTGAGTGAGCGAGAGGAGTGTAAGTCTGTAGGAGATCAGTGAGGTAGTGGGGAGCTGTAAATGTTCAGAGCGGTATTTAGTATTGTATTCTGTAGATAACAGGGCGCCAGTGAAGTTGAGAGAGAATCGGTGTAATATGTTCAGTGGATTTAGAACAGCAGGTTATTATCCTGGCAGAAGAATTTTGAAGAAGTTGTAAGCGATGGATACGTTTTTGTGGGATGCCTGATAGAATAGCATTACAGTAATCTATATGTGAGGTGACTCAGCATTAAACAATACTTCAGTACTGTGTTGCGTAAGAACAGGACGAAGTCTAGAAATTTTTCGGAGATGGAAGAAGGCATTCCGAGAAATGTTACTTATATGGGAGGAATTATTTAATAATAATAATAATTATTATTATTATTAAATATTATTATTATTTAATAATTGCCATTATTAGTGTATCAATAGATATCAATAATTGCATTTAAACGGTTCGCCAAAATCTGTTGTATGTAAACGATACCGTTTTAAATGTTATTGTTTTTTCATCAGAAAACCCGGTTTCCACATCTACCTCTATTAGTTTAAATGGCACTTTTGCCACTCGCAATATGGCGGATGCGGTGACGTATCGTGTCGACCGAGCAACACAGCGAATGCGCCGTCTATCTATATATGTCTATGATTGGGCTCGCTTAACAGTCACGTGATCCAGTGTCGGCCGCAGGATGACGTCATCCAACGCGACAGCTACTGTAGCCACGCTGTCACTATCTCGCTTTGTGAAACGTTACGGACGCAAGACTGTTGCTGAGTGAACGAGTTCAGAAACAATCTCATCGCCAACAGGCAGTCAGTAAGTGCTCTGTATTTTGAGAATCGCCGCGCGGCGCGTTCGTTAGCCCCCCGCTGAACTTTGCTTGACTGAATCCTCCTGTGGCCACCTGCGTGCTGTTTCTGTTCTTTGGTATCTGCGGTTCACGTAACGTGGCTGACTCCTAAATTTTAAATCGTAGCACCCAGTCACACCGCTGGCGCCTGTTCATTCATCACCGTGTGCTCCTTTTGTCGATTCCTTCTCGAATCGCAGACATCGAGGAGACGGCCATTCCACACGTACGGCGCATCGATTTCTGCCTTTGTTTCTCTTTTGTCCCACCGTTGTGTCCAGTTCAAAGATAGTCGCGGAGGTGGTGAGCGGCCGGCCATTAAAAGAATAGTGAGGAGTCAGATTAGTAAAAGTGAAAAACGAATTGGAGTCCATGACCGTGGAGAAGAGTCTTAGAGAATACAAGCTGAGAACAACAGTATCTGTATTTACACACACGGCCTCAAACCTGCTTGACCCAATGCCGATATTTACATGCATTGCTTTAATAGACACTTAAATGTGTGTCTTTTTTTCCTATTTAACTTGTATCAAATATGACAAACTCCCATGTTTCAGTGCTAAAGCCAAACCAGTAATGTCTGTTAGTGAGTATTAGACAAGTTAGTAGAGATTTGTGGTTTGTGTTACTGCCTTACAGTTCTGTCAGAATGAATTTGAATCTCAGCCTGTTTTTTAAGTCTCTATGCAGTTTCCATGTCTACTCTTTTATTCTAAATTTCTTTACTTTTCTAAAGATGCTCAGGTTTAGTGGCCTGGCAAATCTAACTTGTCTTGGTGTGGTTATGGACTTGAATGTGAGTGTACCCTATGATGGTCTATAGCTGGCCATGTACAGGTACTCTGGTTTTCTTCCTATACCCCAATAACTTCTGTTTGTGTTTGCTTTGCACTGGACCACGGTAGTGAAGTGGAAGTTAAGGTCCATTTGGCTACTTATACATGTGACTTTATCATACAGACCCAACCAGGCTGTGTGGGTGACAGCATGTGCCACTCTTAGGTGAACACCACTGTCAGGACTGGCATCCTCCTTCTGGCCAAGATCCACTTTCATTTAATTAGCATATTCATTAAGGCCAATAATGAGCCGCTTTTACTCTGGACCCCCCCCCCTTTAGGGTTACCCATAACAAACTGGTCCGTCATGGTGGACCGTTAATGACTGAGGCACACAAGGCCTCCACAGTGCCAATCTCACAATACTGGGTGGTGCTGCTGTTTAATAGGAATTTATTAATGTGTTAAATACTAAAATATTTGTGATGTGTGCAGAGTGTACTTAAACAAGATGAAGCTGATAAACTTGAAACTTGTTTCAAAGTTGTTGAAAATGACAGTTTGTTTTGAAGAATGTTTTTGTCCTGGAGCATGTCAGATTTGCCAACCACAGTCGCTGATCTCATCACCTGACCACATTAATTTAAACAATTGTCACATTTAGCGATTGTGTGCCGACCATTCAGCAGAGTTGTGCTCAGCCCTGTTTCTAACAGCCAATAGCATGCTGTTGATGACGCCTGCAGTGTTCAAAGGGTTAACAGCTGTAGCTCTTCAGCAGCAATCTTCACCCTTTATTTTATTTTTATTTTTTCCCCTTTTGTTTTGCTATCTGAAACACGAACCAGAAAGAGGAGCATCTCTTATTTTTGTTAGGTTCAAATCCTGAAGTTTCTTATTCCTCTTCATTTAACTCTATGCCTTCTACTTCACACACAGTCTGCTCCTAAGACTAAAAACAAAATCCATCAATCCATCCATTTTCCAACCCGCTGAATCTGAACACAGGGTCACGGGCGTCTGCTGGAGCCAATCCCAGCCAACACAGGGCACAAGGTAGGAACCAATCCCGGGCAGAGTGCCAACCCACCGCAGGACACACACATATACACCCACACACCAAGCACACACTAGGGCCAATTTAGAATCGCCAATCCACCTAACCTGCATGTCTTTGGACTGTGGGAGGAAGCCCATGCACACACAGGGAGAACATGCAAACTCCACGCAGGGAGGACCTGGTAAGTGAACCTGGGTCTCCTAACTGCAATTTATCTTAGCAAGTCGCAGGCTACTTGAAGTCAGACTTTGGGTGTCTCACATTAGGCAGCCGTCTTTGCAGGGACACACCGCCAACTGCCTCCATCTTACTAATTATTTCAATGAAGGTTGTGAGTTAAATAATTGTTTTGGATTTTGTAAGCTTGGGACAGTTTCACATTAGAGAAGTTGAGCAGCGATTTTAAGTTCCTCCTTCATATGCCTCTGTTTTATAACATAATGCTGAGGCCTAACTTGTATAAAACTTCCTTAAAATTAACTATTAACAAAATTCCGGGACCCTAACAGTATTGAATGTTCAATCAAAGTAGTGAATACTGTTGACACACAACTGTGCAAGATGGCCTCCTTCTTCTTCTAGCCTGTTGGACCCTCCTTTCATTCCCAAACTCATTTTACAGCTAGTGTGATAGGAAAAGTGATGAGTTACTGTCTGATTGCTATGAACTGTCTGACTTGACATCAGCTTTAACTAACAGGATGTTATAAAAATCAAATGTCTTTAGATCTGAATGATGCAGTTTTAATGGAATTGATTCCTGTTTTTTTCCACAGAGAGATAAAACTCTGCCATTTATTGTAACGTTTAAATGGATGTGAAAGAGGAGACGTGTGAGGCTGACATGAATATCATAAAATTAAGGATCATAAATGTTAAGGAGGAGGACTGTGAGTGGGAGAGTGTCCACCCCAAACAGGAGAGTCTGGACATTAAGGAAGAGGACCGTGAACTGGTGTCAGTGAAAATTAAAGAGCAGGATGAAGAGAAGTGTGTCAGCACAGAGATACACAACTATAGAAGTTTGGAGAGTGTCGAGGAAGATGACTTTCATTATGGACATCAAGATGGAGCAGTGACCGGGTTAGTCTCTTCTCATAGCAGACACTCTTCATCTCCGGAGTCTTCTATCAATGTAAAATATGAATCATTACAGTCTGACAGAAAGACTGAAGAGATTTCATCTCCTAGAACTGAGGAAGATAAGCCGTCATCTAAAACAAGTAAGTTGCAAATAACAATCGGTGTACATTTTAGGGTCAGGGTTATGGGCCTGAAAGTGCTGTCTTGTGCTTTTTTTAAAAGAAACTTAGACAAACGTTCAAACTATATTAAACACAGCAATTTCACTACATTTTACAGGGTTTAGGAGTCTGCACTTCTTCCGTTATTGTTTGTAACATTATGCAAGCACTCTAAGCCTGTCTTTGGTAAAAAAAAGTTTGTGAATCCTTTGGAGTTCCTTTTATTTCTGCAATAATTCCTCGTAATTCTGTGGTCTGATCTTCAATTAAGTCCATAAAACAGACAAGCACAGTCGTCTTAAACTAATAACAAACAATTAGATCCTTGTCGTTCCTGAATACATTGTTTAAACATGGGAACAGTCCAGTTTGTGACCCCCTGTCTTTAGAATCTTTCTGATCCTCCTTTAGCTGCAATGACTTCCACCAAACATTTTCTGCAGCTGCTACTCAGGGTTCAATTTCTTGTCTCCATCGTTTCGAAAGTTTTCAGTTCATTGATGTCTGAGGGATTCCTTCAACGATCAGGTGACTTCAGGTAAGCCAATAAATCCTAAGCCCTTCTATCTGATTGGCCGATCCAGAACAGCAGCTTTCTTCAGTTTAAGCCTTTCTCTTGTTGACTTCTTTTTTTTGCAGCTGATTGTCTTTTTCATTCCCTAACTTGTCTCAAGCTTTCACTATCATGACATCTCCTATCAGATTTCTTTGTAACAGTTTTTAATTCTGTGCTACATTGATGATGGCATCCTGTCCTGGTCCTGCAGAAGCAAAAAAAGCCCTAAACTGTGATTCTACCATGAGGTGTTAGCAATGGTGTGCAGTGATCTTTTACCTTCAGACCACTGTGAAATGGGGACACACACATGGTGACATGGGGATTCAGGCATTCACACACCAGACCAGGGGTGACATTTATAAAACTTTGCATGGAATTGAGCATGAATATATGCGCACACCAAAAAATAAAACGAAAATGTGTACGTCCAGAAAAAAAATATAAGATTTGTGAACCGGATGTACTGTGTGCACATTACTACAAAATGTACTTTTTGTATATCATAGTCACTTTTTAAATATGTATATGTGAACACTCCTTTAACTGCCACCCTGAAAACATTCACCTATGGAGTCTGTTAATCTGTCATATCTGTATGCAATCATGATGCTGCAGAACTTCATGGGCTGGTAGATTAGCCTCTTCCTCCTGACACCTTGAGACCCCATCACCTCCACTCAAGAATATCTGTCTTTGCTCTTCATCTGAGAGTGAAAGATCACACATGTAGATACAGCGCCTCTCCTTTGTGCTCTTGGGTTCAGGAAAGGTGTAGGGCAAAACTGTCTGTGCAGGAAGACACTCGCCTGGCGCATGTAATGACATGACTGCTGTTACAATTAATAGGTCAGGTCATATGAAACACTGAGAGTTCAGCAGGTTACTGCACCAACACATACTTCACCATGTAAAGCAACATCACGTCTGTCAAAGCTACTTTGTCTCAAAATAAATTAATGAATCGTGGTTTGATTTAGGCCATGGAGACGTCACATTTGTCAGCCACATCTTGGATGACTTGTGTATTAATGGAATGTCACTGCTTACGGTTAACAAAAGCAGCTTCAATCTTGCTAGGTTCCCTTTTTGCAATACGAGTGCAGTAAAGTGTTCCAGTTGTGTTAGGAGAGCTGGACACAGCTGAAGATTGACTTTTTGTGTTGGCATAAACATATCATGTGTTGTGTGTACACCCACACTATACAAAAAGCAGATGTAGTGCATCAGCAGTCAGTTGATGGCTTCCAGCACAGCAGGTATAATGGAGTGAAGCTTGGCTGAGATACTGTTGAGCTGTCGGCCAGTTCCCTGAGAAGAGACATCAACTAGCAGATATAAAGTAATGACAAAGTAGAATTTCTTCAGTTCAAATACTGTATATATCATTGGCTCTCTTTAAGGGAACTAAAATAGTTTGTACATCATAGCTCTAATTTTTGAGGTGTCATGTTTGTCACATCAGCGCACATTATAATAACGGCTTGGTGAATTGAATTATTCTTGCGAGTCGTCATCTAGCTGGTTTGGCTGCATTTTCCTCCTTGATCCAAGGGTGTTGTCATTTCCCAGTTTCTCTGAAATGTTGTGTATGTATGGGTCAGAGTTACTGTAAATATGTTTGTTCCCCTGTCAAGTTTCTTTTGTAAATCTTGACATTTGTATGGGAGGTTGCATACACACGTTTCGAGTCCAATTTTATGTATATGCAAGCTTTACAAATGAGGCCTTAGGACCTTCACTAGCCTATCTTTAGATAGGTCTCAACCCAGGCAGCCTGACTCCAAACTCAACAGGAGGCTTCAGCCTGCACAGGCCCAAAATGTATTGTTGGCTTAAATAGTTATAATAAAGCACTCATCAAATGTCATTAAATAACTGAAGGACCACCTCCCTGATATCAAATATAAACGCTGCGGGTGGTCCTTGAGGAGTGACATTGGTTTGACCTCCAAGATTTTTGTGTAATTAATAAACAGAACAATATAAACAAACCTTGAAATTACATAATCAGAATGAAAAAGCAAGTAATAGTTGAAAAATATTGAAAGCACTAAATAAGCTAAGATGTTCTCTTAAATGCCTGTATTTGCTCTCCCAGCTTTATTTTTATTGCCCTTTGTTATAATTTCCCAGCTTTATTCTCCTCTCACTTTATTATCTCCTCTCGACAATCTTTAAGAGTTATCTTGATGTGATGTTGGGACAGCTTAGCTGTTAGCTAAACCAACAGACTTGATGGACTGATGAATGGTCTCCTATTGTCTGTTGCATTTCTTATGTTCTTGCTCTGTATGTTCATTGGCTGATCTTTATCGAGAAGAGATGGGTTTGCAAGAACCCACATTACTTTCCTTTTATTTGTCAGAGTGCCTCTAAGCCACACCTCCAGTCTCCTCTCATTGGTTGAATACCTGACTTGACTGGACTATAACCGTTTAAATGACGAATTCAGCATTGACAGTCAAGTTGTTTGTGTGTTATGAGTTCAGGTTGATTGTGTTTGTCTGTTGTTGTGTAGTTGAAGATCAGACCACATTCTCAGGTGGAATTTGGGCAAAAATTCAGGAGATGCGGATGACACGACGGTGGTCGGACTCATATCGGGCAAGGAGGGTGAGCTAGCATACAGGGACGAGGTGGAGCGACTGTCAGAGTGGTGCACAGTCAATAACCTGCTCCTCAACAACAAAAAAACAAAGGAGCTTGTTATTGACTTTAGGAAAAACAAAACTGACATCCAGCCACTCATCATTGGCGGGGCCTGTGTGGAGAGGTTCCCGGTGTTCAGGTTTCTGGGTATGGAGCTGGAGGATGACCTGACCTGGAGTGCCAACACCAAGGAGCTGCTAAAGAAGGCGCAGCAGAGACTGTATATTCTGAGAATTCTCAGAAAGAACCACCTCCCAAAAAATCTGCTCCTTGCTTTTTATCATTGTTCCATTGAGAGTGTGCTCACGTACGGACTATGTGTGTGGTACGGCAGCTGCACTTCCTCAGAAAAGAAAGCGCTACACAGGGTCGTCAGGATAGCGGAGAGAACAATTGGTTGTACCCTCCCCACTCTGGAACAAATCTACACATCCCGAAGCCTCAAAAAAGCAATAGACATTTCACAGGACTCATCACATCCTGGTCATTGCCTCTTCCAGCTTTTGCCATCGGGCAAGAGATACAGAGCTATGAAAACTAGGACAAACCGCCTTAAAAACAGCTTTTATCCGAAAGCAATCATGGCCCCAAACTCAGAATAAAACTGCTCCATATTATTCTACCAATATAGACCTTAAGTCAACAAGTGCAATTTGTATATTTATTAGTATTCGGTTTATTATTTTCTGTCTTCTTGTCTTTTTAACTCTTATTCCTCACACTGAGTCGATTGCACCTTCAGTTTTGTTGTTCCTTTGTAAAAGTGACAATGACAATAAATATCTATCTATCTAACTTTTTCTTGCATCTGTAAAGCAATTTAAATTCTATTGAAGGTTTTAAGCAACATATTCTCGGAGCTGCTTAATCCAACCGAGTGTCTATCTCTGTGCATCTTTAGCTAAAAGTCTTGTGCCTGGCCTGTTTGTGTTGTAATGTGTACAAGAATATGGAGACACAGTTGGCAACCAGTTATGGGTAAATTTTGCACAAACATTAAGATGTTGTTCTTTACACAGAGAACAGCAGAAAATACAATAAGCTACAAAGTAGTGTGGTAGACAGTAGGAGTTTAGGGGCTTTCAAAACTCGACTTGATGTTAATTTCAGAAGAATTAAGTGGATAGGACTGGTGAGCTTTGTTGAGCTGAATGGCCTGTTATCACCCAAACTGTTCTAATAGAGCTGCAGTCAACTGAGAGAAAATTAAGGACTTGTTGCCTTAGCTCTTCACTTTATGTATTGCTTCATCTCTCTTGTAGCAGGCATTTTTGTGCTTTACTTTAGTATTGTTTAAGTTTTAATTTCTCTGGCTTTGACTTGTCTATCATTTAATGGTACATGTTCAGGTTGCTCAGCTAGCGCTGTATTGCAGCTGATGGAAAGAGAAAGTCATCGAAAGGTGGAGTTTAGATTTTCATTGGACTTTTTTACATGCGCACTTGAGAAGTCTTGGTGTGTTAGATTGTTATTCTATTATTTATTGATTGTCATGAGTATCACGTTGTGTTTAGTAAAGATTTACTCCATAAAAATCATGTGATTATTGTGACATCATATTGGTGATTGTGTTACGGTTGGCTTGGGCATTTCCGGAGTATTTGAAATTGCAGAAGTCGTCCTGTGTTTGTGGTTTTTAAACAGAGTGTTTTCTTTCTGATTTCTTCATTTATGAAATATGTGCTTTCTTTCAGTTTGACTTTCAGTTCTCCATTTGGCTCATAGTTTTGTTATCCCCTGATTATTTTCTTCTCAGTTAGTATCTTTGCCATTTTACTATTTACAGTATACACATTATTATCTTTGCGGTATAGAGTCTGAATTGACCATATTCAAGAACTCTGGAGTAAAGACCACTGTAAGGAGCTCTGGACAGGAGCTTGTTGGTTTTTGTCATGATGACAGGCCTAGTAGTCTTTGGAGGATAGCAGTAGTAAGGGAAACTGACAAGTTGAAGAATGAAGCCTTTCATGTAATTTTAGTAGGAACTAGTACTGGGCGGTATACCGGTTCATACCTTAAACTGTTTTTTATTTTTTTTATGATATGGATTTTTCTTATACCGCAACACCAGTTTAAATTGCCTAAACGACATTCGGAACGTGGCGCAGCGGGGAAACTGTTCAAGTGGGGACCTTTTTCACTGCTACACCGCTAAACACAGATTTGTTGCGTGGGGGCTCTTTTTCACTGCTACACCACCAAATAGGTAGCGGTAGCGTAGGTATTGCACGGTGAAAATGGACAGAGAACATTCCGAAACTGAAGCCGACGATAAAGTTGAACATGATGAACAGAAGAACTTTTGCCGAAAAAAAGGAGTCATGTCTGTCGCCTGGAGATACTTCAGTTTTAAAAGGTCAGATGTGTAAATACTGTTTCTATACTACTGGATAATACTGCAAGCCAAGTTTACTTGTTTTATTTGTTTTCAATACAGTGTAATGTACCTGGGTACTGTGTAATAGTGTGACGACATGTTGACTTTATTCTCGACATTTGTCATTAAAGTACAACATCGTAAACTAAACTTAATCGTAAAATGAATACAGTAATCCCTCCTCCCATCGCGGGGGTTGCGTTCCAGAGCCACCCGCGAAATAATAAAATCCGCGAAGTAGAAACCATATGTTTATATGGTTTATTTTTATATTGTCATGCTTGGGTCACAGATTTGCGCAGAAACACAGGAGGTTGTAGAGAGACAGGAACGTTATTCAAACACTGCAAACAAACATTTGTCTCTTTTTCAAAAGTTTAAACTGTGCTCCATGACAAGACAAGATGACAGTTCTGTCTCACAATTAAAAGAATGCAAACATATCTTCCTCTTCAAAGGAGTGCGCATCAGGAGCAGATCATGTCACAGAGATAGAGAAAAGCAAACAAATCAATAGGACTGTTTGGCTTTTAAGTATGCGAAGCATCGCGGCACAAAGCTGTTGAAGGCGGCAGCTCACACCCCCTCCGTCAGGAGCAGAGAGAGAGAGAGGAGAGACAGAGTTTGTTTTTCAATCAAAAATCAATACGTGCCCTTCGAGCTTTTAAGTATGCGAAGCACCACGGCACAAAGCTGTTGAAGCGGCAGCTCACACCCCCTCCGTCAGAGAGAGAGAGAGTTTGTTTTTCAATCAAAAATCAATACGTGCCCTTCGAGCTTTTTAAGTATGCGAAGCACCGTGCAGCATGTCGTTTCAGGAAGCAGCTGCACAAAAGATAGCAATGTGAAGATAATCTTTCAGCATTTTTAGACGAGCGTCTGTATCGTCTAGGTGTGCGAACAGCCCCCCTGCTCAATCCCCCTACGTCAGGATCAGAGAAAGTCAGCGCAAGAGAGAGAGAAAAGTAAGCTGGGTAGCTTCTCAGCCATCTGCCAATAGCGTCCCTTGTATGAAATCAACTGGGCAAACCAACTGAGGAAGCATATACCAGAAATTAAAAGACCCATTGTCCGCAGAAATCCGCGAACCAGCAAAAAAATCCGCGATATATATTTAAATATGCTTACATATAAAATCCGCGATGGAGTGAAGCCGCGAAAGGCGAAGCGCGATATAGCGAGGGATTACTGTATTTAATTTACTAGATTTTCTCAAACCCCGTCATAAGTTATATAGCACATTAAATGCTTTGTGTTAAGTGTTCTCCGAGATTCTTAAACTGACTTCTTCTTGCACTAAGAGGAGGCGCCGGCAGCGATCGCCGCACAGAATACATTCACTTGATGATCTTCCTGCTCTCTGAACATTTAGAATGCTAATATAAATACTTAATATAATTTTCATGGTGAAATGCATTAAAGCATGCATTAATCATATGGGGGCTTGGCGGCGTGCCTGCCTTGCATTTGCATGTTTTTCTGGTGGGTTTACTCGCCGTGCTTCAGTTTCCTTTCAAAGTCATGTAGGATGTGGGGTTTTGTTGTGCTATATTGACCCTCCTAGTGTACGTTTTGCTTGTATTCATCCTGCGATGTGCTGGCGCCTCGTTCAGAGATGGGTGCAATTCTAAATGGATGGCATAATTAAAAATGTATAACGAAGATATTTTTAAAGTTCTGAACACTCCGTGGGCCAAGTTTATAACTAGTTTTAATTTCACAAAGATGTTTATCGTGTGGTGATTGGTTATGTGGTGAAAGAAAAAGGAAGGATAGGAACTGGGGTTTTGGTACGTCAGATAGAGACAGCACGCGTGCAATAAAGTTAGCCCGCTCAGAAGAACATGCATTGAATTCTGTGTTCGTGTCTCCGACCAGCAGTTCACAAACCCAACATTTACACAATATTTAAGGTAAACCTGTGCGGTACCCATTCATACATCCAGTTTTTTGGAGATTCGTCACACCTGCCATAAACTTCTCTACATTGAACATACATCTGGGGACTCCTTACTGCAAGGGAGCAGCACTACCGCCTCACTACCGTGCATGTGTAATACCTGCTTTAATGCATTTTATCATGAAAATGATATCAAGTATTTATCTTAGCATTCTAAATTTCAGAAAGCAGGAATATCATGAAGTGAGTGGATTCTGGATGGTGATCGCTGTCTTCTCTTAGTGCGGAGGAAGAAGCGTAGTGATTAACCACTGGGTCGGGGAACGTAACACAAAGTATTTAATGTGCTGCATTAATTTATGACAGGGTTTGACAAAATCTAGTAAATTAAACATTGATTTTAGGAAGAAGTTTAGTTTATGACATTCTACTTTAATTATGAAGTAAACTATGAGAATCAAGTGGAAATGTCGACTTTAATCTCAACATAAATGGCGAGAATAAAGTGGAAATGTCAACTTTATTCTCGACATATAGTTTGTTTTTTCTTCCCTGTATAGCTTAGCTTGAAGCAAGGTCCATATTAATGCAGTTTGCCTAAATGATGGTTCAGTTGGTAAAGAATTCATCACCAAATTGCACTTGTTTTATTTTATTTTAATTTGGTGAATACTGTGTAATGCACCTGGGCTTGAAGTCTTGAAGTAATAGTGCAACTATCAGTAATAATACTATTATTTATTTTATTATTATTTATTAGTTTAAATATTATGCAGTTTAATGATGATAAAGTTGTTTAAAAAGTCACTTTAACGTGTCAGTGGACAGAGATTGTTAACATTAACAGAAAGTGTAGTTGGTTTACAAAAAAATTTATTATTTATTCCTTTTCTAAGACATTCGGTGCAATACAACTTTTGACAAGCACTTCTGGATATTTTACGAAGTCTTAATGCCTCTTTGTATGGTTGAAAATATGTTGTCAAAATTATAGTTTAAGTTTTTGCAAAATTTATTCATTGAAAAGGTTCTATATTTTGACTGCATCTGTCATGCAATATGATACCTTCTCCATTAGTGCCACCCCTTGAAAACTATCACTTTATGGGGCAATGTAAAACTGTATTAATACTTGTGTGCACATTAAAATGTTTTTTTTTGTACAATGTACAATACTCTTGACAGTGGAATAGGTTATTCTTAGCCAGTAATTGCAGTGGAAAATGGGGAAAAAAATACCGTTGAATACTGTGAAACCGGGATAATTTAGAAAAATCCGTGATATAGAATTTTGGTCATACCGCCCACCCCTAGTAGGAACATCTGCTGATGTGAATTAAATAAATCAAAACGGTGGCAGATGCCTGCAATTGATTAATAAAAACCCACAGAATGAATAATTAAATAAGACTTCTTTTGCATACATGAACTCATATTAAATTTAATACACAGTAAAACGCAACACATTTAATTTCAGTTAGCAGTGCACAACCATGAATATTATAAAGGGCTGTATAAGTGAGAAGTGAGACCGGTGTGTGATAAAGCTGACCAGTCCTGGTTTCACCTGCCACTCCTCATCCAGAGCAGACACTAATATGAGTAATGGCTCTGATCTCGGGTTTCTTCATCTTATAATTTTCTCATAGATTACTGGTTCTCCTGTGGGTCAGTGCATCAATTCTTCACTTTGTTCATTATTCTGTATTGCTTTAGTGATTTAAATGAGTTCTTTTTGTATATATTTTGCATTTAGAAGTCCGCATGATGCTATTTGAATAATGGCTGTGTTGTAAGAGCACTCCATGCCACTATCCTGCAATTAATCTAAAAAATGTCTCATCAGAGCATCAACATACCTTTTGTGCTTTTTGATGTGACAAATTAATTGTTCTGATTGGAAGACACACCCTGGTTCTTTGCATTCAGGGCCAGTGAAGAAAGCCCAGAGGAGTTTGAGGATGGTATGGCGGCTGATAACTCTGGAGCAGTTTCCACTGTTAATCAGCTGACAGCCTTTATATCGGAGCAAAATGGAGTCCAAAGTGTGACCTTCAATGCTTCAGAAGAGAGGAGGTTATCTAATTTCCTTAGTGATATTGTAGAAATTAGAAACAAAACCAGAAACTCCTGTCAGTTTTTATTCAGGTCTGTACTCAAGTGGAGCAGCATGACACAGAGAATAAATTCCTTTTATGCTGAGACTCAAGCTCCCCATAAGAAACTTTACAGACAATAAGATGGATCAAGTAGAGGCAACATCAGAATTATTGGAGTTCCATATAATAAGAGTGGGAAAATGTTTGGCTTTATGAAGAAATAATGGCTTTTTGGTTTTCAACCATTTCTAATTTCAGCCCGGGCACATATTTGCCTGGTAGTATTCTGTCTACGTACAGTTCTGACTGACTTACTATTCTGAAAGATGCACACAAAAATTCAAATGTAAATTTTGAAGGATGGAAGGTCTACTTTTACTCCCAATTATTAAGTCAACACCACACCAACCCCACAAGACCTTGTCTCTGATGATCAAAAAGGCTCCACAAATGGATCTTCATGCTTTCCCGATTTGTCTGACAAAGCTTCAGACTTCCTTCCCAGGGGTGCAGCGGCATTTCACTGACACACAACAGGCGCTCAGTGTCCTTGACTCCTTCATGTCGCTGGTGTTTGGCCGCTTTGACTGTTTTATGTATGATATACCAGTACTGCTTGGACATTTTCCTGAATATTAATTCATAATGGCTACTTTTTCCTATTTTTCATGTGTGTATTTCATGTGTGTGTACATACACATGTGCTTAGAGAGTCATTGCCGGTTGTGAGAGGTCAGGACCTTTCATGCTCCACATACTCTCGACCCACAATTGTTTAATGTTTCTTGCATGTCATATTTATCTTCAGATGCGTTTTTTCATATTTTCACCTCATTGACTCTTGTATTGTGAATGTTGAGGTGAGGATGGGATTGTTTACTGAGCTCTCTCCATGTTTGCACACTCATAATCATAACCTGTTGATTTTTTCCTGTGTTTTTATTTGAGAGACCTGGGTTTAGTTTTTTGCATATATGGGTTAGTGGTGGGGTTCTGGAACTGTCTACATTATACATGACTACTGGTGGGGCTACTGGGTTAACTCGTTTGGCACCTTGTAACGTATTTCATTTACACTTCTCCTTTATTGCTGTTCTTTGTTTTCCTCTCTCCTGTCTAATCTCAGTGTCTTCTCTTGGGATTGCTAAAATATAAAGTGCAATATAAATAAAATTTATTATTATTATTATTCTACTTGCAAGCATTCAAGTGTTGCTGATTTATTATCTTTGAGCTAGGCTGATACAGCCTGTTTCAAGATTCGTTTCTTTTGGTTAAAGACATTTATTGAGCTCCCTCCACTTGTTAGTGTGTGGCTGTGTCCTTCTCGGCCACTAGTAAAATAACATGGAGTTTTGGGCCGAGTTCACTGTGCTGTACCGCTGAAGGTTCTTGATTCTGGAGGTGTTTTAGAAGGCAGGTTTTGTTTTGTGTTGATGGAGATTGCTTGAAGAAAACTGGCCTGTGTTGCAGTCTATGTCCCACCTCAATAGAATAACACATTATATTCATCCTTTCCTTTCTTTGTCTATATTCCAAATAATCATTGGTATGGGTGCAAATGCATTTTTTAACTCCCTGCTCAATGAATCACCTTCCCTGATTAATCAGCGTTTTCCTCCCTTTTCACAGGCGCTTGCCAGATTTATTTGGATCTAAACTCAATTGATGTATTTGTATTCTTGTCCTCGTTGTCTGACCACCGCTGCATTACACTTTAGCTATTTCTCCCCTCGACAGCATTTTCATGCGGATTTCATTAAACAAACCTCTGCTAAACTTAAGGGATTTATAATGCTAAACACTCTTTTTGAGATCCACCTTGTGTTTGACTCGCTATTGAAGAGCATATTAAAGGCCTGACCATTGCTAATACCTCCAAATAATATTCTCACTCGGCATACAGTAATATTGACAATCTTGAAGCATCTGAATAAGCCTTTAAATACAGCCGTGTTTTTCTTATCCAGTCCACAAGCTCGATATACCGCAAATCAGAGAGAAGGTAAATGACCATCTTGTGCAGAGTTGAGAATTAATTTCATGCGCACTCGTTGCTGTCTCTCTGGTGCTAAACTGAATGAGATGTGAGCTCTTGGACTGCACAGATGAGATTTGTTAGCCTCCATGTCCCAGGTGGAGCAAAAATATAGTGATAGTACAGATATAGATAACATCACTAACTGCTGCTTGGAAATTATAATAAGGTGTATTTTTTTTCCCTGTTTTCCCCTGTTTAAGCTGAAGAAATTAAATCCATTGAATGCATTTTAGGAGGAGATGGTCTCGTATGTTACAGGAGATGGACATCTGAAGCGGAGCTCCGTTAGCAGCGGCTTTATTTTCCCACATGTTTTATTATTTTGAGGTATCCTGTATTTACCCGACACGAGGAGCTTCCACTACAGTATATAAACATGAGTAACAAGAAGGGAGGTCAGAAAGAACCAGAAAGGAAACTTAAAGCTACATCAAAATCTAGACAGACATCAAGCCCAAGTGCGAGGTACGGCTTCTCGGAGACTGACCTGGAACAGGCAGACGAATGCTCAGACTTCCTAGGACCCCGCTCCACTGCATCGTCTCCAGTCGAGAGCAAAATGGGAGCGAGAGTGCAAGTGATGCAGGTCTCGATGGATCGCCGATTTCAGAAGATCACTCGAAACTAGAAAAGGCCTTGCAGTACGTGCTCTCATCTACTCCTCGTGAGCCCAAAGCATCGGCTGTTACGGGCTGCAATTCCACCCGCGGAGCACAAAAGCCAAAACGATGTGTCCGAACTGAAGGAAATGATCATAACATTGGCCACGGCTATGGCCGTAAGTGAGCTTAAGAAAGACATTCAGAGAAATATGAAGAAGGAAAGAAGTGACTTGCTTAAGACAAATGAGAAACTGCAACAGGAGCTGCGTCAGGATAATAAAGACTTGGAAATGCGTCTATTTAATCATTTTGACGCGACCTTTAAAGGTATAGTGGTACAATTAGAGGAACACCTTGAAGAAAATAGATCCAAACTGAAAAAACTTGCCGATCTGCTGGATCACATTAAGCAGGCATTCACGGCTCGAATTGAAATGGTGGAACAATTGGCATCTAATGCCGATGAAAAACCTACAGCTGCGAATTCCGAATGCAAAAAAATTGGAGACAGACTTGCGGCCCTGGAAGATGGGTGCAGAAGGAATAATATATTAGAATCGAAGGTCTACCTGAGAAACGTGAAAGTACAAACCCAGTGAAATTTGCAGTAGAATTACTCTCTAAAATAATTGGAGATGACTTTAAATCAGATACCGAGATAGCAGCAGCTTATCGCATACGCGGATCAAATACCTTTTAAACCTAGGTCTTTTATTGTTCGCTTTGAGTGATTTATGATGTAAGCTTGATGTGATGGCACTTCTCAGACACAAGCAAGAGATTATATTTGAAAATAATCTCATTCGTTTTTTCCCTGACTTCTCACCTTCAACAGCTGCTAAACGTGCAGCCTTCTACAACATTTAAACAGTGGTTACAGAAAGCCGATATCAAATACAGCTTCTTGTACCCTGCCAAACTGAAAGTGGATGTTCAAGGCCAATACTACGCATTTTCCAGCAAGGAGGAAGCTGAAAAGGAATCAAGTGATCCCGACACTCTTTTGAAAGACAATAGTGAGCCGTATCCTGCCGTGGCATGGCAAGGAGATATCACCTGCTGTCTGATCTACTTGTAAAGATATGGGTATTATAATACATCCTTTTCTCTACTTGGATGCTTTGTTTGTTTTAATTACAGTTATAGATGTGTGTGTGTGGTGTGTGTGTGGAAGTAATTAAAGTAGGGTTTGTGTTTTTTATTTTTTTTTTTTACTACCCTAAAGGAGACTGTTTAACATCATACTCTTGGTTTATTGTTATTACTATTATTGCATTAGAATTTACTAGGCTTATACCAGACCACTTTTTAACACCATTCCCAGGGTTCATTATTTTATTATCATAATCTTCAGCAATCTTAAAATATTAAATTTTAAGCTTAGTCTGTTAATGATTATATTTTTGGCAGATAGTAGTTAGACTTCAGCTGCACTAGATATCTCTACTTTTCAATTCTCAAACGTCGCTGTGGGTTGGGTGTTGAGGGCTTGTTTTGTTTTGAACGTACTCAATCTCTCGGGATGTCAGAGGACCGGGACATTGTGAAGTGGGGTCTAGCCTCATGTGGGGTGAGGAGGCAAAATGGGGGGGGAGAGAAAGAGAGCTGGCTATATCTAATCTATCCTTTTAATCCTTATCTTTATAACAACACAACAGTAGGCTGTATGGCAATAACTTGTGGGGAAATTGGAAATTAAGAGTAAAACTGCCTCACTACCAGTTAAGACTATAAAATGACATGAAAAATTCAGAATCAATGTCTCCATGATGGGACAGTTAACTTTGTGAGCTGGAATGTTAAAGGCCTGAATGACGAATTAAAGAGAAAGAAAGGTATGCCCTCACCTAACATGCTTAAACACTAAAATAGTATTTTTACAGGAAACCCACTTACTAAGCAAGGATCGAATGCGGCTGCAAAAAGACTGGACTGGCCAAATGTTCTATTCTAGCTTTACAAAGAAAACTAGAGGCGTGAGAATTCTCATACACAGAACAGTCTCATTTGTAGCATCAGATGTAGTATCGGATCCTGAAGGGAGATATGTGATGGTCATGGGAAACTCATTTAACTGTAAAATGATTTTGATGTTTATGCACCCAATGTCGATAAGGAATTCATGCAAAATCTATTTGCATCCATTCCCAATATGAACACTCATAAAATTATAATGTCTGGGGACTTTAATTGTGTTTTAAATCCACTCTTAGATAGGACTCCTGTCACAGGGGGGACAACATCTAACACTGCAAAGACAATTACACAGTTTGTAACTGACCACAACTTCTCAGACCCTGGAGGTTTCTAAACCCAAACTCAAGAACATATTCGTTCTACTCACCAGTGCATCATAGCTACTCAAGAATTGATTATTTCTTTATAGATAATAATTTCTTGCCTACGATTAAATCTTGCAAATAGGACACAATTGTTATCTCCGACCATGCACCTCTGGTCTTGGAGCTAAAATCATTATGCCTCTCATACTCACCTCGCAGATGGCGTCTTAACTCACTTATATTAGCAGACGAAAACTGTACAGAATTTATATCCAAACAAATCAGCTTCTTCTTAGAGATGAATACACCCTTCGAGGTCTCTACAGGAACACTCTGGGAAACTCTAAAGGCCTTCTTAAGAGGACAGATTATTTCTTATCTTTCCTACAGAAATAAATTATAAACCAAGAAAGTGTCCAAGCTAAGAAGCAAAATTACTAGAATAGATGAAGAACAAGCCAAGCATCCAAGTGAGGCTCTTCTTAGGAAAAGGCAGGCTCTGCATACAGAACTCAACATCTTGACAACTAAAGAAACTGAACAGCTTATTTATAAATCAAGACATCATTGCTATGAACACGGAGAGAAAGATAATAAGCATTTAGCTCAACAAATCCACAAGCAAGAAGTATGCAATGCAATCCCAGTAATCACCAACATGAATGGAGATGAAATCATTGACCATAAAAATATAATGCACACATTTAGAGACTACTATAAAACCTTATATTCTGAGTTTAAAGAAGACAACAAACAATCTAATGCATTTCTGATACATTACAGATACCACAAATAGATACTTTTAGTGCTGAGGAACTGGATAAACCTCTGACGCTATCAGAATTACTAGATGCTATAAAGTCACTTCAAGGCGGCAAACCAGCAGGCCCTGATGGCTACCCTGTAGAATTTTATAAGAAATTCTCCACTCAGTTAGCTTCCCTCTTATTGGCAACATTTACAGAAGCTAGAGACAATCAAATTCTACCTCAAACCTTTCGTTAAGCATTAATCAACATCTTTCCTAAACAAAATAAGGACTTGTTACAATGTGCATCATACAGACCAATTTCACTCCTGAATAATAATGATAAGATTCTCAATCCTTCTAGCTATAATTTTTAAGAGTAAGTGCTGCCTTCAGTAATATCACAAGATCAAACTGGATTTATTAAAGGCTGACACTTATCTTCCAATCTTTGACACCTGTTTAATGTAATATATTCACCAGCAAAGTCAAACACCCCAGAGATATCATTGGATGCAGAAAAAGAATTTGATATGATTGAATGGAACTACCTTTTCACTACATTAGAGAAATTTGGGTTTGGCCCGAATATTTGAGCATGGATCAAACTACTGTATACCAATCCAGAAGCTTCAGTTTGTATTAACAAAATTTGTTCAGACTACTTTAAACTAGAACGTGGCACCAGACAAGGATGCCCCTTGTCAACACTGCTGTTTGCAATCGCCATTGAACCACTGGTGGTCCACTGTCAAAAT